>NW_027590641.1:0-221939 GCF_964213995.1 Mustelus asterias
TGATGGGGATATTGTAGAGGGAGCTTTACACCATATCTAACCCCCTGCTGTATCTGTCCTTGGAGTGTTTGATGGGGATAGTGCAGAGGGGGCTTTACTCTATATCTAACCCATGCTGTCCCTGTCCTGGGAGTGTTTGATGGGGACAGTATCGAGGGAGCTTTACTCTGTATCTAAACCCGTGCTGTACCTGTCCTTGGTTTGTTTGATGGGGACAGTGCAGAGGGAGCTTTACTCTATGTCTAACCCCGTGCTGTATCTGTTCTAGGACTGTTATATGGGGACAGTGTACAGCGAGCTTTAATCTGTATCTAACCCCGTGCTGTATCTCTCCTGGGTGTGTTGGATGGGGACAGTGTAGAGGGAGCTTTACTCTGTATCGAACTCTGTGCTGTGTCTGTCCTGGGAGTGTTTGATGGGAACAGTGCAGAGAGAGCTTTACTCTGTATCGAACTCTGTGCTGTACCTGTACCTTTCCTGGGAGTGTTTGATGGGAACAGTGTCGAGGGACCTTTACTTTGCATCTAATCCCGTGTTTCAGTTACTGATAGACTGTAGAGGAAGATCAGGTCACACACACGCTCTCCTTACACCCTCTCAGACACACACACACATGCTCTCTCTTTCTCTCACACACACATACACTATCTCTTACGCACTCTCTCACTCACACGCATGCTCTTTCTCTCTGTCACACACACACACTCTCTCTCACACACACTCTCTCTCACACACACACTCTCTCTCTCTCACACACTCTCTCTCTCACACACACACACTCTCTCTCTCACACACACTCTCTCTCTCGCACACACTCTCTCACACACACTCTCTCTCTCTCACACACTCTCTCTCTCTCACACACACACACTCTCTCTCTCACACACACTCTCTCTCTCGCACACACTCTCTCACACACTCTCTCTCTCTCTCACACACACTCTCTCTCTCACACACACACTCTCTCTCTCACACACACACTCTTTCTCACACACACACTCTCCCTAACACACACACTCTCTCACGCACACACTCTCTCTCGCACTCACTCTCTCTCGCACACACACACTCTCTCTCGCACACACTCTCTCTCTCGCACACACTCTCTCACACACACTCTGTCTCACACACACACACTTTCTCACACACTCTCTCTCTCGTACACACACTCTCACACACACACACACTCTCTCTCACACACACATTCTTTCACACACACTCTCTCTCACACACACACTCTCACACACACACACTCTCTCTCACACACACACACTCTCTCTCACACACACACACTCTCTCTCACACACACATTCTCTCACACGCACACACACACTCTATCACACACACACACAATGATGGGCAAAATGTAGAGGAAGATTTGAGCTGTATCTAACCCCGTGCTGTACCTGTCCTGGGTGTGTTTGATGTGCACAATGTGGAGGCAGCTTTTCCTTTAATCTAGCACCATGCTGTATCTGTCATTGGATTATTTGATGGGGACAGTGTATAGGGAGCTTCACTCTGAATCTCACCCCGTGCTGTCCCTGTCCTGGGAGTGTTTGATGGGGACAGTGTCGAGGGAGCTTCACTCTGTATCTAAACCCGTGCTGTACCTGTCCTGGGAGTGTTTGATGGGGGACAGTGTAGAGGGAGCTTTACTCTGGATCTAACCCCGTGCTGTACCTGTCCTGGGAGTGTTTGATGGAGGACAGTGTAGAGGGAGCTTGACTCTGTATCTAACCCCGTGCTGTACCTGTCCTGGGAGTGTTTGATGGGGACAGTGTAGAGGGAGCCTCACTCTGTATCTAAACACGTGCTGTACCTGTCCTGGGCGTGTTTGATGGGGGACAGTGTAGAGGGAGCTTTACTCTGTATCTAACCACGTGCTATATCTCTCCTGGAAGTGGTTTATGGGGACAGTGTAGAGCGAGCTTTGCTCTGTATCTTACCCCGTGCTGTCCCTGTCCTGGGAGTGTTTGATGGAGACAGTGTAGAGGGAGCTTCACTCTGTATCGATCCCCGTGCTGTCCCTGTCCTGGGAGTGTTTGATGGGGGACAGTGTAGAGGGAGCTTCACTCTGTATCGAACCCCGTGCTGTACCTGTCCTGGGAGTGTTTGATGGGGACAGTGTAGAGGGAGCTTCACTCTGTATCTAACCCCGTTCTGTACCTGTCCTGGGTGTGTTTGATGGGGGACAGTGTAGAGGGAGCTTTACTCTGTATCTAACCCCGTGCTGTCCCTGTCCTGGGTGTGTTTGATGGGGGACAGTGTAGAGGGAGCTTTACTCTGTATCTAACCCCGTGCTGTCCCTGTCCTGCGAGTGTTTGATGGAGACAGTGTCGAGGGACCTTTACTCTGTATTGAACCCCGTGCTGTCCCTGTCCTGGGTGTGTTTAATGGGGACAGTGTCGAGGGAGCTTTACTCTGTACCTAATCCTGTGCTGTATCTGTACTGGGAGTGTTTGATTGGGACAGTGTCGAGGGAGCTTCACTCTGTATCGAACCCCGTGCTGTACCTGTCCTGGGAGTGTTTGATGGGGGACAGTGTAGAGGGAGCTCCACTCTGTATCGAACCCCGTGCTGTACCTGTCCTGGGAGTGTTTGATGGAGACAGTGTAGAGGGAGCTTCACTCTGTATCGATCCCTGTGCTGTACCTGTCCTGGGAGTGTTTGATGGGGACAGTGTCGAGGGAGCTTCACTCTGTATCTAACCCCGTGCTGTACCTGTCCTGGGTGTGTTTGATGGGGGACAGTGTAGAGGGAGCTTTACTCTGTATCTAACCCGTGCTGTCCCTGTCCTGCGAGTGTTTGATGGAGACAGTGTAGAGGGAGATTTAATCTGTATCTAACCCCGTGCTGTGTCTGTTCCGGGAGTGTTTGATGGGGACAGTGTAGAGGTAGATTTACTCTGTATCTAACCCCGTGCTGTACCTGTGCTGGGCGAGTTTGATGGGGACAGTGCAGAGGGAGCTTTACTCTGTATCTAACCCCGTGCTGTACCTGTCCTGGGAGTGTTTGATGGGGACAGTGTCGAGGGATATTTAATCTGTATCTCACCCCGTGCTGTGTCTGTTCCGGGAGTGTTTGATGGGGACAGTGTTCAGGTAGATTTACTCTGTATCTAACCCCATGCTGTACCTGTCCTGGGAGTGTTTGATGGGGACAGTGTAGAGGGAGCTTTACTCTACATCTAACCACTTGCTGTATCTGTCATGGGAGTGTTTCATGGGGACAGTGTTGAGGGAGCTTTACTCTGTATCTAACCCCGTGCTGTACCTGTCCTTGGTTTGTCTGATGGGGATATTGTAGAGGGAGCTTTACACCATATCTAACCCCCTGCTGTATCTGTCCTTGGAGTGTTTGATGGGGATAGTGCAGAGGGGGCTTTACTCTGTATCTAACCCATGCTGTCCCTGTCCTGGGAGTGTTTGATGGGGACAGTATCGAGGGAGCTTTACTCTGTATCTAAACCCGTGCTGTACCTGTCCTTGGTTTGTTTGATGGGGACAGTGTAGAGGGAGCTTTACTCTATGTCTAACCCCGTGCTGTATCTGTTCTAGGACTGTTATATGGGGACAGTGTACAGTGAGCTTTAATCTGTATCTAACCCCGTGCTGTATCTCTCCTGGGTGTGTTGGATGGGGACAGTGTAGAGGGAGCTTTACTCTGTATCGAACTCTGTGCTGTGTCTGTCCTGGGAGTGTTTGATGGGAACAGTGCAGAGAGAGCTTTACTCTGTATCGAACTCTGTGCTGTACCTGTACCTTTCCTGGGAGTGTTTGATGGGAACAGTGTCGAGGGACCTTTACTTTGCATCTAATCCCGTGTTTCAGTTACTGATAGACTGTCGAGGGAGATCAGGTCACACACACGCTCTCCTTACACCCTCTCAGACACACACACACATGCTCTCTCTTTCTCTCACACACACATACACTATCTCTTACGCACTCTCTCACTCACACGCATGCTCTTTCTCTCTGTCACACACACACACTCTCTCTCACACACACTCTCTCTCACACACACACTCTCTCTCTCTCACACACTCTCTCTCTCACACACACTCTCTCTCTCACACACACACACTCTCTCTCTCACACACACTCTCTCTCTCGCACACACTCTCTCACACACACTCTCTCTCTCTCACACACACTCTCTCTCTCACACACACACACTCTCTCTCTCACACACACACTCTTTCTCACACACACACTCTCTCTAACACTCCCTCTCTCTCACGCACACACTCTCTCTCGCACACACTCTCTCTCGCACACACACACTCTCTCTCGCACACACTCTCTCTCTCGCACACACTCTCTCACACACACTCTGTCTCACACACACACACTTTCTCACACACTCTCTCTCTCGTACACACACTCTCTCTCACACACACACACTCTCTCTCTCACACACACATTCTTTCACACACACTCTCTCTCACACACACACTCTCTCTCACACACACACACACACTCTCTCACACACACACACTCTCTCTCACACACACATTCTCTCACACGCACACACACACTCTATCACACACACACACACACAATGATGGGCAAAATGTAGAGGAAGATTTGAGCTGTATCTAACCCCGTGCTGTACCTGTCCTGGGTATGTTTGATGTGCACAATGTGGAGGCAGCTTTTCCTTTAATCTAGCACCATGCTGTATCTGTCATTGGATTATTTGATGGGGACAGTGTATAGGGAGCTTCACTCTGAATCTCACCCCGTGCTGTCCCTGTCCTGGGAGTGTTTGATGGGGGACAGTGTAGAGGGAGCTTTACTCTGTATCTAACCCCGTGCTGTACCTGTCCTAGGAGTGTTTGATGGGGGACAGTGTAGAGGGAGCTTTACTCTGTATCTAACCCCGTGCTGTACCTGTCCT
The DNA here is from genome assembly GCF_964213995.1 of Mustelus asterias. NCBI lineage: Eukaryota > Metazoa > Chordata > Chondrichthyes > Carcharhiniformes > Triakidae > Mustelus > Mustelus asterias. Next base: position 4,906 of record NW_027590641.1, read on the forward strand.
GGGCGTGTTTGATGGGGGACAGTGTAGAGGGAGCTTTACTCTGTATCTAACCACGTGCTATATCTCTCCTGGAAGTGGTTTATGGGGACAGTGTAGAGCGAGCTTTGCTCTGTATCTTACCCCGTGCTGTCCCTGTCCTGGGAGTGTTTGATGGAGACAGTGTAGAGGGAGCTTCACTCTGTATCGATCCCCGTGCTGTCCCTGTCCTGGGAGTGTTTGATGGGGGACAGTGTAGAGGGAGCTTCACTCTGTATCGAACCCCGTGCCGTACCTGTCCTGGGATTGTTTGATGGGGACAGTGTAGAGGGAGCTTCACTCTGTATCTAACCCCGTGCTGTCCCTGTCCTGGGTGTGTTTGATGGGGGACAGTGTAGAGGGAGCTTTACTCTGTATCTAACCCCGTGCTGTCCCTGTCCTGCGAGTGTTTGATGGAGACAGTGTCGAGGGACCTTTACTCTGTATTGAACCCCGTGCTGTCCCTGTCCTGGGTGTGTTTAATGGGGACAGTGTCGAGGGAGCTTTACTCTGTACCTAACCCTGTGCTGTATCTGTACTGGGAGTGTTTGATGGGGACAGTGTCGAGGGAGCTTTACTCTGTATCTAACCCTGTGCTGTACCTGTCCTGGGAGTGTTTGATGGGGACAGGACTTGGGGGACAATGGATTTTAGACAATGTTTAGGGTTTTAGACTTTTCGGAGTGAAATTCAGGAGCACTTTGCCACACCAGGTGTGATATTAGTTTGGAACTACCTTCTATAATTCACAGTTGATGCTCAGTCGCTTATTAATGTTCAAACCTGAAGTTGATAGCTGGTATTTTACACACAGGAGAAGCAATTTATAATCAATGGGTCTATGTTAAAATAGTTGCAGGAACAGAGAGACCTGGGCTTTCAGTTCATTTTTACATCTTAAAGATTCAACCTGGGGCTCAGAATCTGTCAGTATTTCTGCATTGACTATTTCACAATCTGAGGAGTTGTGAATGGTGCGATCATCAGCGAACATCTCACCTATGGAGGGAAGGTCAGTGATGGAGCAGCTGAAGATGGTTGGGGCCTCGGACACTCACCCTGAGGAACTCCTGCAGTGATGTCCCGGGACTGAGAGGATCGGCTTTGAGATAATCGGCACATTGGGGGAAAGCTTGGGAAGCAGAGGATGCTGATTTAAGGTAAATGGCGACAGCGGCAACATGAGGCAATATCTGTGGCTTTGGAGTGATCCTTGTTGTACCCCACTATTAGCTGCTTGCCCTCCTGAATATCTCACTGTTACTCTCTGCATTACTATCTCATCCCTATCTCTCAGTGACTCTGCCTCTCTCCATCTCTCCGGGGAAATTATAATGGGGAGCAAAGAAATGGCAGAAGAATTGAACGTATACTTTGGTTCTGTCTTCACAAAAGAGGCACAGATAACCTGGCAGAAATGTTAGGGAACCAATGGTTTAGTGAGAGTGTGGAATTGAATTGAAGGAAATCAGTATTAGTAAGAAAATGGTGCTGGGGGAATGAATGGGGTTAAAGGCTGACAAATCCCCAGGGTCTGATAATCTACATCCCAGAGTATTAAAGGAAGCGGCGCTGGAAATATTGGATGCATTGCTGGTCATCTTCCAAAATTCTATAGACTCTGGAGCAGTTCCTACAGATTGGGGGGTGGCAAATGTAACCCCACTATTTAAAATAATCTTTTCACTTGCGTGTAATTTATCACAGAACACGGGCAGCATGGGCTTATCGAGAATGACGGGATAGTGTTGGGGTGGAGAAGTTATTCCTTCAAGTGGAAATCAGTGTCGTTTTGAAATGTGTTGAGGGTTTCTGCCTCTCCCCATTCAATCCTTCCCAACCGCTCTGTCGAGGCTCCTTCTCACTTTTTACCAGACAATTATTTGTGTTCGAGAGCGGGTGCAGAGGAGATTGAAATGAAACAGACAGACAGTTAACTTCAACACTGAGAAATGTGAAGTGATGCACTTTGGATAATAAGTTGGAGAGAGAAACCATAAACCAACTGGGAACAAGTTAAATCATGTGCAGGTAAAGGGAAAGCTTTTATACCTCCATCAATCTGTGTCTCTCTCTTTTTCTCACTCTCTGTGTCTGTGTCTTCTGTCCATCTCTCCCTTTCTGGGATTCCGTGAAAAATATCCACAAATATCAGGCAGCCATTTGGCCTTTCTTCCCAGTGGCCATTTTGTGTGAACGCAGCACTGAGATATTTCTGACAGAGTTGTCTCTTCACTAAAGTAATGTTAGTATTTTAAATGTGACAGATATGCAGCTATGGAGACACAAACGAGGGCTGTATTCCCAGGAATTTTGGAGTGTCAGGGACAATTTGATCCAAGTTGTCAGGAGAATAATGGAAACTGATAGCACAGAGAGAGAGAAATGTTTCATGCTGTTTATCCACCTCCTCCAGTCCCACCATCCTCCCATATCTGTTTTCCTTTCATTCTGGCTCCGTGACCATCCACAATTTGAATCGTTTCCCCATTGGGAGCTGTGTCTTCATCTGCGTGGGCTCCAACTCTGGAATTCCTTCCCTGAACGTTTTACTCAAATACATCCATGGGATGTGGGCCTGGCTGGTTCTGCCAGCGTTTACTCCTCGTCCCTAATTGCTCATGAACTGAGTGGCTTGCTAGGCCATTTCAAACAGCATCTAAGAGTCAACCACATTGCTGTGAGGCTGGAGTCACATGTAGGCCCGACCAGGTAAGGACGGCAGATTTCCTTCCATAAAGGACATGAGTGAAGCAGATTGGTTTTCTCCATTTTAACACCTCCTTTTCCTCCAATTAAAATAGTTCGTAAAAATCATCTGGCCAAACCTTTGGGACATGTGACCCTAAACTCTCCTGTGACTCGGGGTCAAATTTCTCACATTAAGGCTCCTGTGAAGCATCTTGGGATGATACTGTTCAAGGTGCTATATAAATGCAAGTTGTTGTTGTGTGTGTCTGAGTGTCAGCTTCTGTCCATGTCCAGGACACTGCAGGTAACAGAGAATGATTCACTCTGGTCTGCGATCGTACATCTCGTGTGTGTCTCAGTATCAGCTCTGAAACATGTACAGCACAATCCCATCCTGTTTCTGTGTCTCTCTGCCTCTGTATCTGTATCTCTCCCTCTCACTCCATCTCTCTCCCCATGACTGAAAGAAACTAGAGTTTCAATCCCACACTGGGATGCTGTTCAATGTGAGTTCAGTTTTCCCAGAAATAAAAATCCTCAATTAAAAATTCCTTTGACACAGCAGAGGGAACTTTTCTCAAAGTGAATTTGCGGCTGTCTTGAATTTGAACCCAAGTTTTCAATATGGGGGTGGCACAGTGATGCAGGGGTTAGCACTGCTTCCTCACAGTGGCAGGGACCCGCCTTCGATTCCGAGCATGGGTCACTTTCTGACTGGAGTTTGAACGTCCTTCCCGTGTTTGTGTGGGTTTCCTCCGGGTGCTCCGGTTTCATCCCACACTCCAAAGATAGAGCAAAGAAAATTACAGCACGGGAACAGGTCTTTCGGCTCTCCAAGCCTGCACCGACCATGCTGCCTGACTGAACTAAAACCCCCTACCCTTCCGGGGACCATATCCCTCCATTCCCATCTTATTCATGTCTTTGTCAAGACGCCCTTGAAAAGTAACTATCGTATCCGTTTCCACTCCCTCCCCTGGCAACGAGTTCCAGGCACCCACCACCCTCTGTGTAAAAAAACTTTCCTCCCACATCTCATTTAAACCTTGCCCCTCGCACCTTAAACCTATGCCCCCGAGTAATAACTCTTCCACCCTGGGAAAATGCTTCTGACTATCCACTCTGTTCATGCCCCTCATAATCTGGCAGACTTCTATCAGGTGTACAGGTTAAGTGGATTGGCCAAGCTAAATTGTCCCTTAGTGTCAGGAGGAGTGGCTGAGGTAAATGTGTGGGATTATAGGGATGGGGCCTGGGTGGGATTGTGGTCAGTGCAGACTCGATGGGCCGAATGGCCTCCTGCACTGCAGGATTCTATGAACCCTGTTCTGTATTTGGTTTGGGATTGTTTGTTGAAAAGTGTAGTTGAAGTGTTACTGTGTAATGCTGGAATTTAGGCTACGGGATGATTGGATCAAACACTTCAAGATAATAAGGGGAATGGAGAGGACTGATAAAGAACAACTTTTCCTGCTGGTTGGGGAGTCCAGGACTTGGGGACATTGGATTTCAAACAATGTTGAGGATTTTAGACTTGTAGGAGTGGAATTCAGAAACACTTTGCCACACCAGCTGTGATATTAGTTTGGAACTACCTTCTATAATTCGCAGTTGATGCTCAGTCGCTTATTAATGTTTAACTCTGAGGTCGATAGATTATATTTTTATACAGGAGAAGCAATTTAAAATCAATGGGTCAATGTTAAAATGGATGCAGGAACAGAGAGACCTGGGCTTTCAGTTCATTTTTACATCTTAAAGATTCAACCTGGGGCTCAGAATCTGTCAGTTGAATCTACTTTTCCCGCCTGATAAAGTGTCAACAATGTGACAAAAGGTGACATTCCTGCACAGTGGGGTTGGGAGGTTGTTTGAAAGGAGATTCAGATTGTATCAGAAAGCGTCAATTAGATTGTGTCTCTTTGGAGAACGCGCATATTTCACAGGAAACGCCCCGAGATAAAGACTAGTTTCACCGATGTCTGAGTAACTTTCAAAGTCTGCAGACGCATGAAGGGGGCAGAGATATTGTAATATTCAGAGCAGGAGATGGGGGACAATCACAGAATTGAAGATGTGAGGCCATCTCCTGTTTCCGAATGTCAGTGTTTAGCTTTTAAACTTTAGTCCTGGGCTAATAATTCCAAGTTTGCAATCCCACACTTTGCTGTTGTGAATTAGAGTTGTGAATTTTCTGAAATTGGTTGTGTAATGAAACTCGGTGCAGGATGCAATGATTCCCATTCTGCCTGCTGCTGCAAAGTCCCCGTGTCTGTCTCAGTTTCATCGTATTTATCAATGATTTGAGATCCTAGAATCATAGAATCCCTAAAGGGCAGACCATTCGGCCCATCGAGTCTGCATCGACCACAATCCCACCCAGGCCCGATTCCCGTAACCCCATATATTTACCCTGTTAATCCCCTGACACTAAGGTCAATTTATCATGGCCAATCCACCTGACCCGCACATGTTTGGACTGTGGGAGGAAACTGGAGCACCCGGAGGAAACCCACGCAGACACTGGGAGAACTCTACACAGACAGCGAGCTGAGGCTGGAATTGATCCCGGATCCCTGGCGCTGTGAGGCAGCAGTACGAACCACTGTGCCACCGTGCCGCCCTAAAGTGAAATGTCTTAACTGAATGGTTCCAAGAGTGAAAGATGGATTTCATTGGAGACAATTGTGTGGTCACCCACTTTAAAAATGATAGAACAGATTGCTTTATGAATGGGGAAAGGCTGGAAAGAGTGGAGGCCCAAAGAGACTTGGGGCGGTCACATCAACATAGAAAATAGGAGGAGGAGGAGGCCATTCAGCCCTTCGAGCCTGACCCACCATTCAACACTATCATGGCCGATCCTCTGTCTCAATGCCATACCCCAGCGGTCTCCCCATACACCTCGACACCTTTAGAGTCTAGAAATCTATCTCTTTCCTTCTTAAATATATTCAGTGACTTGGTCTCCACAGCTTTCTGTGGGAGAGAATTCCACAGGTTCACCACCCTCTGAGTGAAGAGGTTTCCCCTCATCTCAGTCCCAAATGGCCTCCCCCGTATCCTGAGACTGTGACCCCTTGTTCCAGACACCCCCAGCCGGAGGAAACAATATCCCTGTATCCAGCCTGTCCAGCACTGTCAGAATTTTATACCATTCAATTAGATCCCCTCTCACTCTTCTACATTCCAGTGAATACAGGCCCAGCCGACCCAATCTCCCCTCAGACATCAATGCTGCCATCCCAGAAATCAGTCTGGTGAACATTCACTGCTCTCCCTCTGTGGCAAGTACATCCTTCCTCAGATAAGGAGAGGAACACTGCACACAAGACTCCAGGTGTGGTCTCACCGAGGCTCTGTCCAGCTGCAGTAAGACATCCTTGCTCTTCTACTCCAATCCTCTTGCAATGAAGGACAACATCCCATTGGTCGTCCTAACTGCTTGCTGTAGCTGCATGCTTGCTTTCAGTGACTGGTGTTCTCAGATACCCAGGTCCCTTTGTACAACATTTCCCAATCTATCACCATTCAACTAATACTCTGCCATTCTCTTCCTCCGTCCAAAGTGGATAACGTCACATTTATCCACATTATTCTGCATCTGCCATGTATTTCCCAACTCAATCAACTTGTCTAAATCACCCCGAAGCCTGTTCACATCCTCCTCATCACTCACATTCCCACCAAGTTTCGTCTCATCAGCAAACTTGAGAATATTACGTTTGGTTCCCTCATCCAAATCACTGATGTGTTTTGTGAATATCTGGGACCCAAGAACTGACCCCTGCGGGACCCCACTCGTCACTGCCTGCTACTTAGAAAAAGATTCATTTATTCCTGTCTGTGCGGAGTCCGCATGTTCTCCCTGTGTCTGCGTGGGTTTCCTCCGGATGCTCCGGTTTCCTCCCTCAGTCTGAAAGATGTGCTGTTTAGGGTGCATTGGCTGTGCTAAATTCTCCCTCAGTGTTACCCGAACAGGCGCCGGAGTGTGGCGACTAAGGGATTTTCACAGTAACTTCATTACCGTGTTAATGTAAGCCGACTTGTGACACTAATACATAAACTTCTAAACTTCTTTCAATTCTAAATTAGGAAGCACTTCTTCACACGAGATGTGGTTAAAGTTTGGTACTGTCTTCTGTAAATGAGCCCTCCCTATATCCCCCAGTCCCACCATCCTCTGATATCTGTTTTCCTTTAATCCTGGCTCCCTGACCATTCCCCATTTTAATCCTTTCACCATTGGGGTCTGCAGTTCACTGTGTGGCTCCAACTCTGGAATTCCTTCCCAAAACTCTCTGTCTTCATACCTCCCTTTCCACCATTCAGACACTTCCTAAAAACAACCCCTTTTTGACCAGACCTTTGGGGCAATTCTTTTGTCCCTAAACTCGGCTGTGACTCGGCTTCTAATTTTTCACTCCAGGCTCCTGTGAAGCATCTGAGGACGTTTCTGTTCAAGGTGCTATATCAATGCAGGTTGTTGTTTTATGTGTCTGAGTGTCAGTTTCTCTCAATGTCCAGGACACTGCAGGTAACAGAGAATGATTCATTCCCCACTCAACCATTACCATCAAGCCACGGGGTCAACCTGGCATCCCTTAAAAATGAGGTGTCAACCTGGTGAAGCTCCCAAACAGGAGCGGGCAGCACGGTGGCACCAGTGGTTAGCACTGCTGTATCACAGCACCAGGGACACAAGTTCATATCCAGCCTCGGGTCACTATCTGCATGGGTTTCCTCCGAGTGCCGCTCTTCCTTCTCTCAGCCCAAAGATGTGCGGGTTCGGTGGATTGGCCATGCTAACTTTCCCCATAGTCTTAGGGGGATTAGCAGGGTAAATACTTTGACTTGATTAATTATTTTGATTTGATTTATTCTTATCATATTAGTATACAGTGAAAAGTCTTGTTTCTTGCGCGCTATGATAATCCTCTTGCAATGAAGGCCAACATGGGTGTCACAGTGGTTAGCTCTGCTGCCTCACAGTGCAACGGACCCGGGTTCAATTTTGGTCTCGGGTCACTGTCTGTGTGGAGTTTGCACGTTCTCCCCGTGTCTGCGTGGGTTTCCTCCGGGTGCTCCGGTTTCCTCCCACACTCCAAAGATGCGTGCGTTAGGTTGATTGGCCGTGATAAATTGCCCCTTAATGCCAGGGGGATTAGGATATTGTGAGTGAGACTGTGGGACTGCTCTCTATCTGTGTGTGTGTGAGACTGTGCGTGTATCTATGTGTGTGTGTGTGTGTGTGTGTGTGTTTCACTATCTTCCTGTCTCTCAGTCCCCCAGTCCCAGAATCTGCTTCTCTTTACACAGATGCCGCCTGTCCTGCTCAGTATTCCGGCATTGACTATTTCACAATCTGAGGAGTTGTGAATGCTGCGATCATCAGCGAACATCTCACCTATGGAGGGAAGGTCAGTGATGGAGCAGCTGAAGATGGTTGGGGCCTCGGACACTCACCCTGAGGAACTCCTGCAGTGATGTCCCGGGACTGAGAGGATCGGCTTTGAGATAATCGGCACATTGGGGGAAAGCTTGGAAAGCAGAGGATGCTGATTTAAGGTAAATGGCGACAGCGGCAACATGAGGCAATATCTGTGGCTTTGGATGATCCTTGTTGTACCCCACTATTAGCTGCTTGCCCTCCTGAATATCTCACTGTTACTCTCTGCATTACTATCTCATCCCTATCTCTCAGTGACTCTGCCTCTCTCCATCTCTCCGGGGAAATTATAATGGGGAGCAAAGAAATGGCAGAAGAATTGAACGTATACTTTGGTTCTGTCTTCACAAAAGAGGCACAGATAACCTGGCAGAAATGTTAGGGAACCAATGGTTTAGTGAGAGTGTGGAATTGAATTGAAGGAAATCAGTATTAGTAAGAAAATGGTGCTGGGGGAATGAATGGGGTTAAAGGCTGACAAATCCCCAGGGCCTGATAATCTACATCCCAGAGTATTAAAGGAAGCGGCGCTGGAAATATTGGATGCTTTGCTGGTCATCTTCCAAAATTCTATAGACTCTGGAGCAGTTCCTACAGATTGGGGGGTGGCAAATGTAACCCCACTATTTAAAATAATCTTTTCACTTGTGTGTAATTTATCACAGAACACGGGCAGCATGGGCTTATCGAGAATGATGGGATAGTGTTGGGGTGGAGAAGTTATTCCTTCAAGTGGAAATCAGTGTAGTTTTGAAATGTGTTGAGGGTTTCTGCCTCTCCCCATTCATTCCTTCCCAACCTCTCTGCCGAGGCTCCTTCTCACTTTCTACCAGACAATTATTTGTGTTCGGGAGCGGGTGCAGAGGAGATTGAAATGAAACGGACAGACAGTTAACTTCAACACTGAGAAATGTGAAGTGATGCACTTTGGACAATAAGTTGAGGAGAGAATCCATAAACCAACTGGGAACAAGTTAAATTGTGTGCAGGTAAAGGGAAACCTTTTATACCTCCATCAATCTGTGTCTCTCTCTTTTTCTCACTCTCTGTGTCTGTGTCTTCTGTCCATCTCTCCCTTTCTGGGATATCTGTGAAAAATATCCACAAATATCAGGCAGCCATTTGGCGTTTCTTCCCAGGGGCCATTTTGTGTGAACGCAGCACTGAGATATTTCTGACAGAGTTGTCTCTTCACCAAAGTAACGTCAGTATTTTAAATGTGACAGATACGCAGCTATGGAGACACAAACGAGGGCTGTATTCCCGGGAATTTTGGAGTGTCAGGGACAATTTGATCCAAGTTGTCAGGAGAATAATGGAAACTGATAGCACAGAGATAGAGAAATGTTTCTTGCTGGTTATCCACCTCCTCCAGTCCCACCATCCCCCCATATCTGTTTTCCTTTCATTCTGGCTCCGTGACCATCCACAATTTGAATCGTTTCCCCATTGGGAGCTGTGTCTTCATCTGCGTGGGCTCCAACTCTGGAATTCCTTCCCTGAACGTTTTACTCAAATACATCCATGGGATGTGGGCCTGGCTGGTTCTGCCAGCGTTTACTCCTCGTCCCTAATTGCTCATGAACTGAGTGGCTTGCTAGGCCATTTCAAACAGCATCTAAGAGTCAACCACATTGCTGTGAGGCTGGAGTCACATGTAGGCCCGACCAGGTAAGGACGGCAGATTTCCTTCCATAAAGAACATTAGTGAAGCAGATTGGTTTTCTCCATTTTAATACCTCCTTTTCCTCCAATTAAAATAGTCCATAAAAACCATCTGGCCAAACCTTTGGGACATGTGACCCTAAACTCTCCTGTGACTCGGGGTCAAATTTCTCACATTAAGGCTCCTGTGAAGCATCTTGGGATAATACTGTCCAAGGTGCTATATAAATGCAAGTTGTTGTTGTGTGTGTCTGAGTGTCAGCTTCGGTCCATGTCCAGGACACTGCAGGTAACAGAGAATGATTCACTCTGGTCTGCGATCGTACATCTCGTGTGTGTCTCAGTGTCAGCTCTGAAACATGTACAGCACTATCCCATCCTGTTTCTGTGTCTCTCTGCCTCTGTATCTGTATCTCTCCCTCTCGCTGCATCTCTCTCCCCATGACTGAAAGAAACGAGAGCTTCAATCCCACACTGGGATGCTGTTCAATGTGAGTTCAGTTTTCCCAGAAATAAAAATCCTCAATTAAAAATTCCTTTGACACAGCAGAGGGAACTTTTCTCAAAGTGAATTTGCGGCTGTCTTGAATTTGAACCCAAGTTTTCAATATGGGGGTGGCATAGTGATGCAGGGGTTAGCACTGCTTCCTCACAGTGCCAGGGACCTGCCTTCGATTCCCAGCATGGGTCACTTTCTGACTGGAGTTTGAACGTCCTTCCCGTGTTTGCGTGGGTTTCCTCCGGGTGCTCCGGTTTCATCCCACACTCCAAAGATAGAACAAAGAAAATTACAGCACGGGAACAGGTCTTTCGGCTCTCCAAGCCTGCACCGACCATGCTGCCTGACTGAACTAAAACCCCCTACCCTTCCGGGGACCATATCCCTCCATTCCCATCTTATTCATGTCTTTGTCAAGACGCCCTTGAAAAGTTACTATCGTATCCGTTTCCACTCCCTCCCCTGGCAACGAGTTCCAGGCACCCACCACCCTCTGTGTAAAAAAACTTTCCTCCCACATCTCCTTTAAACCTTGCCCCTCGCACCTTAAACCTATGCCCCCGAGTAATAACTCTTCCACCCTGGGAAAAAGCTTCTGACTATCCACTCTGTTCATGCCCCTCATAATCTGGCAGACTTCTATCAGTTGTACAGGTAAGGTGGATTGGCCAAGCTAAATTGTCCCTTAGTGTCAGGAGGATTAGCTGAGGTAAATGTATGGGATTATAGGGATGGGGCCTGGGTGGGATTGTGGTCAGTGCAGACTCGATGGGCCGAATGGCCTCCTGCACTGCAGGATTCTATGAGCCCTGTTCTGTATTTGGTTTGGGATTGTTTGTTGAAAAGTGTAGTTGAAGTGTTACTCTGGAATGCTGGAATTTAGGCTACGGGATGATTGGATCAAACACTTCAAGATAATAAGGGGAATGGAGAGGACTGATAAAGAACAACTTTTCCTGCTGGTTGGGGAGTCCAGGACTTGGGGACATTGGATTTCAAACAATGTTGAGGATTTTAGACTTGTAGGAGTGGAATTCAGAAACACTTTGCCACACCAGCTGTGATATTAGTTTGGAACTACCTTCTATAATTCGCAGTTGATGCTCAGTCGCTTATTAATGTTTAAATCTGAGGTTGATAGGTGATATTTTTATACAGGAGAAGCAATTTAAAATCAATGGGTCAATGTTAAAATGGATGCAGGAACAGAGAGACCTGGGCTTTCAGTTCATTTTTACATCTTAAAGATTCAACCTGGTGCTCAGAATCTGTCAGTTGAATCTACTTTTCCTGCCAGATAAAGTGTCAACAATTGTGTTGGGGAATGTGACAAAAGGTGACATTCCTGCACAGTGGGGTTGGGAGGTTGTTTGAAAGGAGATTCAGATTGTATCAGAAAGCGTCAATTAGATTGTGTCTCGTTGCAGAAGGTGCATATTTCACAGGAAATGCCCCGAGATAAAGACTAGTTTCACCGATGTCTGAGTGACTTTCAAAGTCTGCAGACGCAAGAAGGGGGCAGAGATATTGTAATATTCAGAGCAGGAGATGGGGGACAATCACAGAATTGAAGAAGTGAGGCCAGCTCCTGTTTCTGAATGTCAGTGTTTAGCTTTTAAACATTAGTCCTGTGCTAATAATTCCAAGTTTGCAATCCCACACTTTGCTGTTGTGAATTAGAGTTGTGAATTTTCTGAAATTGGTTGTGTAATAAAACTCGGTGCAGGATGCAATGATTCCCATTCTGCCTGCTGCTGCAAAGCCCCCGTGTCTGTCTCAGTTTCATCGTATTTATCAATGATTTGAGATCCTAGAATCATAGAATCACTGAAGGGCAGACCATTCGGCCCATCGAGTCTGCATCGACCACAATCCCACCCAGGCCCGATTCCCGTAACCCCATATATTTACCCTGTTAATCCCCTGACACTAAGGTCAATTTATCATGGCCAATCCACCTAACCCGCACATGTTTGGACTGTGGGAGGAAACTGGAGCACCCGGAGGAAACCCACGCAGACACTGGGAGAACTCTACACTGACAGCGAGCTGAGGCTGGAATTGAACCTGGGTTCTTGGCGCTGTGCTAACCACTGTGCCACCATGCCGTTCATCATAGAATCCCTAAAGTGCAGAAGGAGGTCCTTTGGTCCATCAAGCCTGCCCCCAACAACAAGACCACCCGGGCCTGAATCTCCCTAACACTAAGGGGCAATTGAGCACGGCCAATTAACCTCACCCGCACATCTTTGGAGTGTGGGAGGAAACCGGAGCACCCGGAGGAAACCCACGCAGACACTGGGAGAACGTACAAACTCCACACAGACAGTCACCCGAGGCTGGAATAGAACGTGGGTCCTTGGTGCTGTGGGGGAGCAGTGCTAACCACTGTGCCATCATGTCGCCGGTGATGAGACAGAAAGTTTGCTACATTTCACAGAAATAGGCAGCATTTTAAGTCTTATAGCGAGAAGCTTCAAATGGCAAAGAGGTATTCCACTGCATAAGAGGCCATTCAGCTCATTGAGTCTGCACAGACTTGATGACAGAGTATCTTACCCAGGCCCTCACCCCAGCCCTATCCCCATAACCCCATTGCTAATCCATCTAATCTATATATCTTGCGAGTGTGGAAGGTAACCAGAGCACCCGGAGGAAACCCACGCAGACACGGGGAGAATGTGCAAACTCCACGCAGTCACCCGAGGCTGGAATTGAACCCGGGTCCCTGGCGCTGTGAGGCAGCAGTACGAACCACTGTGCCACCGTGCTGCCCTAAAGTAAAATGTCTTAACTGAATGGTTCAAAGAGAGAAAGATGGATTTCATTGGAGACAATTGTGTGGTCACCCACTTTAAAAAGGATAGAACAGATTGCTTTATGAATGGGGAAAGGCTGGAAAGAGTGGAGGCCCAAAGAGACTTGGGGCGGTCACATCAACATAGAAAATAGGAGGAGGCCATTCAGCCCTTCGAGCCTGACCCACCATTCAACGCTATCATGGCCGATCCTCTGTCTCAATGCCATACCCCAGCGGTCTCCCCATACACCTCGACACCTTTAGAGTGTAGAATTCTATCTCTTTCCTTGTTAAATATATTCAGTGACTTGGTCTCCACAGCTTTCTGTGGGAGAGAATCCCACAGGTTCACCACCCTCTGAGTGAAGAGGTTTCCCCTCATCTCAGTCCCAAATGGCCTCCCCCGTATCCTGAGACTGTGACCCCTTGTTCCAGACACCCCCAGCCGGAGGAAACAATATCCCTGTATCCAGCCTGTCCAGCACTGTCAGAATTTTATACCTTTCAATTAGATCCCCTCTCACTCTTCTACATTCCAGTGAATACAGGCCCAGCCGACCCAATCTCCCCTCAGACATCAATGCTGCCATCCCAGGAATCAGTCTGGTGAACATTCACTGCTCTCCCTCTGTGGCAAGTACATCCTTCCTCAGATAAGGAGAGGAACACTGTACACAAGACTCCAGGTGTGGTCTCACCGAGGCTCTGTCCAGCTGCAGTAAGACATCCTTGCTCTTCTACTCCAATCCTCTTGCAATGAAGGACAACATCCCATTGGTCGTCCTAACTGCTTGCTGTAGCTGCATGCTTGCTTTCAGTGACTGGTGTTCTCAGATACCCAGGTCCCTTTGTGCAACATTTCCCAATCTATCAACATTCAACTAATACTCTGCCATTCTCTTCCTCCGTCCAAAGTGGATAACGTCACATTTATCCACATTATTCTGCATCTGCCATGTATTTCCCCACTCAATCAACTTGTCTAAATCACCCCGAAGCCTGTTCACATCCTCCTCATCACTCACATTCCCACCAAGTTTCATCTCATCAGCAAACTTGAGAATATTACGTTTGGTTCCCTCATCCAAATCACTGATGTGTTTTGTGAATATCTGGGACCCATTACTGACCCCTGCGGGACCCCACTCGTCACTGCCTGCTACTTAGAAAAAGATTCATTTATTCCTGTCTGTGCGGAGTCCGCATGTTCTCCCTGTGTCTGCGTGGGTTTCCTCCGGATGCTCCGGTTTCCTCCCTCAGTCTGAAAGATGTGCTGTTTAGGGTGCATTGGCCGTGCTAAATTCTCCCTCAGTGTTACCCGAACAGGCGCCGGAGGTTGGTGACTAAGGGATTTTCACAGTAACTTCATTACCGTGTTAATGTAAGCCGACTTGTGACACTAATACATAAACTTCTAAACTTCTTTCAATTCTAAATTAGGAAGCACTTCTTCACACGAGATGTGGTTAAAGTTTGGTCCTGTCTTCTGTAAATGAACCCTCCCTATATCCCCCAGTCCCACCATCCTCTGATATCTGTTTTCCTTTAATCCTGGCTCCCTGACCATTCCCCATTTTAATCCTTTCACCATTGGGGTCTGCAGTTCACTGTGTGGCTCCAACTCTGGAATTCCTTCCCAAAACTCTCTGTCTTCATACCTCCCTTTCCACCATTCAGACACTTCCTCAAAACAACCCCTTTTTGACCAGATCTTTGGGGCAATTCTTTTGTCCCTAAACTCGCCTGTGACTCGGCTTCTAATTTTTCACTCCAGGCTCCTGTGAAGCATCTGAGGACGTTTCTGTTCAAGGTGCTATATCAATGCAGGTTGTTGTTTTATGTGTCTGAGTGTCAGTTTCTCTCAATGTCCAGGACACTGCAGATAACAGAGAATGATTCATTCCCCACTCAACCATTACCATCAAGCCACGGGGCCAACCTGGCATCCCTTAAAAATGAGGTGTCAACCTGGTGAAGCTCCCAAACAGGAGCGGGCAGCACGGTGGCACCAGTGGTTAGCACTGCTGTATCACAGCACCAGGGACACAAGTTCATATCCAGCCTCGGGTCACTATCTGCATGGGTTTCCTCCGAGTGCCGCTCTTCCTTCTCTCAGCCCAAAGATGTGCGGGTTCGGTGGATTGGCCATGCTAACTTTCCCCATAGTCTTAGGGGGATTAGCAGGGTAAATACTTTGACTTGATTAATTATTTTGATTTGATTTATTATTATCATATTAGTATACAGTGAAAAGTCTTGTTTCTTGTGCGCTATACAGACAAAGCATACTGTTCATCGAGAAGGAAGCGAGAGAGTGCAGAATGTAGTGTTACAGTCATAGCTAGGGTGGAGAGAAAGATCAATTTAATGCAGGGTAGGTCCATTCAAAAGTCTGACAGCAGCAGGGAAGAAGCTGTTCTTGAGTGGGTTGGTACGTGACCTCAGACTTTTGTATCTTTTTCCCGACGGAAGAAGGTGGAAGAGAGAATGTCCGGGGTGGGTGAGGTCCTTCATTATGCTGGCTGCTTTTCCGAGGCAGCGGGAAGTGTAGACAGAGTCAGTGGATGGGAGGCCGGTTTGCGTGATGGATTGGGCTACATTCATGACCTTTTGTAGATCCTTGCGGTCTTGGGCAGAACAGGAGCCCCAGACCAAGCTGTGATGTAACCAGAAAGAATGAGTTAGTGAGAGTTGTAGCTGACATGCCCAATTTCCTTCATCTTCTGAGAAAGTAGAGGCATTGACTGTGTTTCTAACTCTGTGGTGTATTGTGTCACAGGACAGTTTCGATGGAGATTTATTCTGCATCCCTGGGATTTAGAAGGTTCAGGAGTGAGTTGATTGAAGTTTTCTTTAATTCTTTCGTGGGACACGGGCATCGCTGGCTGAACAGAATTTATTGCATCGAGTTGCTCTTCGCGGGCAGTTGAGAGTTAACCGCATTGCTGTGGCTCTGGAGTCACACGTAGCCCAGACCACGTGAGGATGGCAGATTTCCTTCCCTAAAAGACATTAGTGAACCAGACGGGTTTTTCCGACAATCGACAATGGTTTCATGGTCACCAGTAGATTCTTAATCCCAGATATTTTTATTGAATTCCAATTGGTGGGATTCAAACCCAGGTCCCCAGAACATTCGCTGAGTTTCTGGATTAATAGTCTGGAGATAATAGCACTAGGCCATTGCCTCTCCTAGTGTCACCTCTCCATCCCTGTCATTCACTCATCATCTCCGCTTCCACCATCCTCATAGGCCGCGTGTCCAAACACATTCCCAGGCTCTGTGTGTGTGTGAAAGATGTTTTTCCTCACATTCCCTCACTGCGTCTCTCCTGAAACTTTAAATTGTGTCTCCCCGTCATCCCTGAACCCAATCAGCTAACGGCAACAGCTTTCCTTTATCGACTTCATCTAAACCTGTCCTAATCTTGTACATCTCGAGCAAATCTCCCCTCAAGGGGAACAAGCCCCGTTTCTCCAACCTCACCCTGGAGCTCACATCCCTCATTCCTGCAATTAATCCACTCTCAAAGATGCTGCAGACCTTCATATTTCCTCCCTCGGTCTGTTTATCCCATCACAGGATCACAGAATTGTTGCAGGGCAGAAGGAGGCAAGTGGAGTTCGGACAAGAAGTTGAGGAGAGCAGAGAAAATATAAACTAAATGGGCCCAAGGTAATTCTGTGTTTATTTCTTTTTCTCACTCTCTCTGTCTGTGTCTTCTGTCCCTCTCTCCATCTCTCCCTCTCCCTCTCTGGGAATCTGAAAAATATCCACAAATATCAGTCAGCCATTTGGCCTTTCTTCCCAGCGGCCATTTGATGTGAGCGCAGCACTGAGATATTTCTGACAGAGTTGTCTCCTCGCTAAGGTAACATTCGTATTTTAAATGTGACAGAGACGCAGCCATGGAGACACAAACGAGGGTTGTATTCCCGGGAATTTTGGAGTGTCAGGGATAATTTGATCCAAGTTGTCAGGAGAATAATGGAAACTGATAGGTTAGAGAAAGAGAAATGTTTCTTGCTGGTTGTGGAGTCTGGGACTGGGATCATTGTCTGAAATATTAAAAATATTCTGAAACCCTTTCAAAGTGAAATTAAGGAACACTTCTTCACACAAAGGGTGTTCTCGAATCACAGAACAGCAGGAGGCCATTCGGCCCATCATGTCTGCCCCGATCCCGGAAGAGCCACCCAGCGAGTCCCATTCTCCAGCCCTGTCTCCTTAGCCCCCTAAAGCAATCACTTTCAAATATGTATCCGCCTCTCTTTTGAATCCTCCTATGGAATCTGCCTCCACCTCTCTCCCAGGCAGCGCATTCCAAATCCCAACAACTCTCCGAGTAAAGCAGTTTCTCCTCATCACACTCCCAGCTCCCTTGCTGACCATCTTGAAATTGTGACCCCTTCGTCACTGACACACCAACGTGTGGAAACAGAATATCCTTCTTCACCCTGTCAACATTGTTCATCATTCTGAACACCTCGATAAGGTCACCTCTTAATCTTCTCTGCTCCAAGGAGAATAAGGCCAATTTCTCTCATCTTTCCTTGGATCTAAAATTTCTCATTCCTGGAATCATTCGAGTGAATCTCCTTTGCACTCTCTCTCTCTCTCTGCCTCTCTCGAGGACTTTAACGTGCTTCCTTAAATACGGTGCCCAGAACTGATCACAGTGCTCCGAATGTGATCTGTCCAATGATTTGTAGAGGTGTAGCATCACTTCCTTGCTTTTATACTCTATGCCTCTCTTTATAAACCCAAGGATCCTATCAGGCTTCTTAACAACTGTTTCATCTTGCCTGGCCACCTTCAGAGAATGAATCACTTGAAACCCAAGGCCCATCTGCTCCTGTAGTCCCCTCAACGTTGTACCATTGAGTCTGTATCGTCTCCCCATGTTTCTTGCACCAAAATGCATTCCCTCCCATTTCGCTGCATTGAAATTCATCTCCCAGGTGTCTGCCCATTTGGCCAACTTGTCCATGTCCCTCTGAAGTCGCTCAGTGTCACTCTTCTCTCTTCTCCCGAGCTCAGCGTCATCTGCAAATTTGGAGATTGTGCGTTCAACCCCCGTCGCTAAGCTGTTAATATAAATCAGAAAAAGCAAGGATCCCAACACTGATCCCTGGGGAACACCACTTTCAACTCGTCTCCAGTCTGAGAAATGCCCATCTCTACCTCCCCTCTGTTTCCTATCTCTTACCAAACTTCTAATCCATGCTGCCAAGGACTCATCCAACCCAAATATTTCTCATTTGCTGATTTGCATGTTAGTGGAGTGGTGTAAAAGGCATGTGGAACGCTTGCCTTTTTCAGTCGAGGCATAGATTACAAAAGCAGGGTAGTCATGTTGGAGCTGTATAAAACTTTGGTGAGGCCACAGCTGGAGTACTGTGTGCGGTTCTGGTCGCCACATTATAGGAAGGGTGTGAATGCACTGGACAGGATGCAGAGGAGATTCACCAGGATGCATCTGAGCTGGAGTGTTTCAGCTATGAAGAGAGCTATGGGCCACACAGTGGCACAGTTGTTATCACTGCTGCATTACAGCGCCAGGGACCCAGGTTCGATTCCCGGCTTAGGTCACTGTCTGTGTGGAGTCTGCACGTTCTCTCCGTGTCTGCGTGCCTTTCCTCTGGGTGCTGTGGTTTCCTCCCACAGTGCGAATGATGTGCTGGTTAGGGTGCATTGGCCGTGGTAAATTTTCTCTCAGTGTAACCGAACACCAGAGTGTGGCATCTGGGGAATTATCACAGTAACTTCACAGTGTTAATGCAAGCCTACTTGTGACACTAATAAACAAAATTAAAAATGAGATGTTGAGTAGGCTTGTGTTGTATTCATTGGAGCAGAGAAGACTGGGGGGGGCGACCTGATTGAGGTGGACAAGATTATGAGAGACATGAAGAGTGTGGATCGGGAGCAGCTGTTCCCCTTAGTTGAAGGGTCAGTCACGAGGGGACATAGGTTCAAGGTGAGGGGCAGGAGGTTTGGGGGGGATGTGAGGAAAATCTGTTTTACCCACAGGGTGGTGCCAGTCTGGAATGCGCTGCCTGGGAGGTTGGCAGAGGCAAGTTGCCTCACATCCTTTAAAAAGTAGCTGGATAAGCACTTGGCACATCATCACATTCAGGGCTATGGGCCAAGTGCTGGTAAATGGGGTGAGGTCGGTATGTTAGGTGGTCCTCACGTGTCGGTGCAGACTCGATGGGCCGAAGGGTCTCTTCTGCACTGTATGAATCTGTGATGAGGAAATGTTTTTAACGTAGTGACTGCTGGTATCTGGAATGTTCTGCCTTGATTCGCTGTAAGGATTCGCATTCCAACCATTATTCATGTAAATTGAGTCTGTGTCTTTATCTGCCCTGTTTGTGAACAGAATTCCCACTCACCTGAAGAAGGGGCTTGGAGCTCCGAAAGCTTGTGTGGCTTTTGCTACCAAATAAAGCTGTTGGACTTTAAGCTGATGTTGTTAAACTTCTTACTGTGTTTACCCCAGTCCAACGCCGGCATCTCCACATCATGTTCTGCCTGAGTCAGAGGTGGGAGAAGATTCCATCAAGAGGAAATTGAATGGGAAGCTGAAGGGAAAATATTGACAGGGTTACGGGGAGAGGGTGGAGGATTGGGAATAGTGAAACTGCTCTTGCAGTGTGTCGATCCAGGCTCGACGGGCTGAATGGCCTCCTGTGCTGTCCCCATTCTATGATTCACACACAAGTTAACTTCTCAGTGTCTATTAGGCCCCACTCGTTCCTCCATGATCAGTTCCAGCATTTCAAGCTCAGATCCCAGTACTTTTTAGTTGGGGCATTGAGGAGTAAAACAGAAATAGGAATGAGAGTGTCGGTGCGCTTATGTTTTTGTATTTCTGTGTGTGTGTGTGTGTCTGTGTGTGTGTGTGTGTGTGTGTGTGTGAGAGAGAGAGAGAGAGAGAGAGAGAGAGAGAGACAGTTTCTAAGTGTGTGCAAGTGTCTATTTCATTGTGTGTTTCTGTGTGTGTGATTGTGTTTCTCTGCGTGTGTCTGTGAGTGAGTGTGTGCCTGTGTGTGTGTGTCTCTCTGTGTCTTTGTGCATGTGTGTCTGTGAGTGTGTGTTTGTGTCTCTCTGCGTGTGTGCGTGTGTGTCCGTGAGAGTGTGTCTCTGTGTGTGTGTGTCCGTGAGTGACTGTGTGTCTCTCTCTTTGTCAGTGCGTGTGTGTCTATGAGTGTGTGTGTGTGTGTGTCTGTATCTCTGTGTGTGCGTCTGTGTGTGTGTGTGTGTGTGTTTGTCAAGATCTGTTTGAGTGGGGGAGCAGGCTCGATGGGTCAAATGGCCTCCAACTGCACATATTTGAGATTCAAATACATTGACACACATGCATGCTGACACACAGACACACACACACAGACACACACACACACACACAGACACACACACACACACACACACACACAGAGACACATGCATGCTGACACAGACACACAGACACAGACACACAGACACACACACACACACAGAGACACATGCATGCTGACACACACAGACACACACACACCCAAACACACACAGAGACACACACACACAGAGACACACACACAGACACACACACACACACAGACACACACACACCCACACACACAGAGACACACACACACACAGAGACACACACACAGACACACACACACACACACCCACACACACAGAGAGACACACACACACAGAGACACACACAGAGACACACACACACACACAGACACACACACAGAGAGACACACACACACACACACACACAGAGACACACAGACACACACACAGACACACACACACACAGACACACACACACACAGACACACACACACACACAGAGACACAGACACACACACACACACACGCACACAGTGAAATATATACACAGTATTGACATATTTATTGACCATTTAATGTGACTGAATACTACACATCCTGGTTTGCCAATGACACAAAACATTAGACAGCATTGTAAGCAGCATCGCTGGAAACATCAGATTGCAAAGAGTTATTCATATTTTGTACATGGACATACTGGTGGAGAGGTTTCAGTGCAGGGAAATGTAATTTGACACAACTTAGATTTAAAAGGGATAGAACAACGTACTTTAATAAATGATGAAATGACAGAAACAGTGGAAGCTCCAAATGTCCAGATATTTCACAGCTGAATTCGCACAATACACACAGCAATGGATCTGATATTGCAGAATTGTTGTAAATGTGGTTAATCTCAGTACGGAGGCTGTCTTCATGTTACAATGTTAATCTGTTCACTCTCATCAAAACAGACTCAACATTTCTGTACAATGTGAGTGAATCATCAGCTCAAATAGTTCAGGTTCAGTGTTTAAAATAACCAGTCACTTTTCTGTGGCTGCTTTGGGAATGTCAGTGGAATGTAGTTCACAGTCAAGTGCGAACAATTGTATTGGGGAATAATTGGAAGCAGTTTCCATTGAGAGCTTCCTGCATTCTGGAAATGTGTGTGATCCATTCAGAGATAGGAAATGGACGGATGAATAAAGATGTAGTTTGTTGTTAATTACATGAGATTGTCTGCCTTGAAGATTCACAAGTTCCATGTGCTGAGAGAAAGGAATGATTAAACAATGTCTATAATTCAAATCCTTCAGACAAGTGAAAAAGCAGAACAACTGAATCCACAAACGCTGCCACAGACAGTATTCGAAGCTTCAACTTCATGTTTGAATGTGAAGGGCTGATTGAAATAAACAGGAGGCCACACTGGGATGCTGAGCAATTTGATTCCTGTTTTTCCTAAAGTTCAAAATAAAAATCTGTGCTGAAACATTCCTTGGACAGAGCAGAGGGAATTTTACTCTGTATTTAGCCCATTACAGTATTTGTGTTGGGAACATTTGATGAACAGTGCAGATTAAACATTATTCTTAACCGCTGGAATTTAAGTTGGGGGCTGATTTAATCAAACATTGAAAATAATGAGGGAAAGGGAGAGGCTGATAAAGAACACGTTTTTCTGCTGGCTGGGAACTCCAGGATTTGGGAATATTTGAATGTTAGCCTCAGTTTAGAATTTTAGAATTGTAGAAATGGAAACATTGCCAGATATGGTGTGGAGTTAGTTTGAAACAATCTTCTGCAAATGGCTATTGATGCTCAGTCACTTGTTATTATTTTAAACCTGGGGTTGATAGATTTTCCTTCGTCCAAGGGGTTAAGAGACAGAGAGTTAGATCACAGATCAGCCAGGATCTTATTGAATATTGGAACAGGCTTTCAGGAAGATTGTTCCAGATTCCAAACACACTCTTGATGAAGTGCTTTTTCTCACTTCACTTCTGATCCATTTCCCCATCATTTAGAATCTGTGCCCTCTAGTTCCTGAGCATCTCTTGAGAGGGAAGAGTTTCTCACTCTTTAACCTGTGGATACCCCTTAGGATCTAGAATCTCTCTCTCAAGTCTCACCTCAGCCTTCTTTTCTTCAAGGAAAACAGTCCCAACCTCTCCAATCTACCCTCGTAGCTACGGATCTTATTCCCTGGAATCATTCTTGTGAATCTCCTCTGCACTCTCTCCAATGTCTTCACATCCCTCCTCAAGTACGGTGCCCAGAACTGGGCACAGTCTCCAGATGAGGCTTAACGAGTGTCTTATACAAGTTCAATATGAACTCCTTACTCTTGTCCTCAATTCCTCCATTAATAAAAGCTGGGATACCATATACTTCATTTACTGCTCTGTCAAAGTGCCCTGCCACCTTCACTGACGTATGTACATATTAGAATCATAGAATCCCTCCAGTGCAGAAGGAGGCCATACAGCCCATCGAGCCTGCGCTGACAACATTCCCACCCAGGCCCTATCCCCGTGATGCAACGTATTTACCCTGATAATACTGGCATGAATTGAGAAATGGTTAACGGACAGAAAACAGAGCTTAGGTACAAATGGGTCATTTTCAGGGTGCCAGGCTGTGACCAGCGGCTTATCACAAGGATCAGTCCGCGGGAGCCCAGCTATTCACAATCCATATCATTGATTTGGACGTTTGGGATCAAATGTAATATTTCCGAGTTTGCAGATGACATGAAAGCAGGTGGAAGTGTGAGTTGTGAGGAGGATGTAGACTCTTCAAGGGGATGTGGGAGAGGCTGAATTAGTGGTGAAACCACACACGGAGTGTTGTGGACAGTTTTATCCTCTTACCGAAGGAAAGACATTCTTGTCCGAGAGGGACTTCAATGACATTTCACTGCATTAATTCCTGGGATGGAGGGATTGTCCTCTGAGGAAAGAAAATGGACTTTTACTTTATGCACTTGAGAAGCATGAGAGGTGACCTCATTCAAACTTGGACAATTCTTACAGGGCTCAGCAGGGTCGAGTCATAGAGGTTTACAGCATGGAAACGCGCTTTGGCCCAACTTGTCCATGCCGCCCAGTTTTTACCATTAAGCTAATCACAATTGCCTGTGTTTCGCCCATATCCCTCTATACCAATCTTACCCATGTAACTGTCTAAATGCTTTTTAAAACATAAAATTGTACCCGCCCCTACGACTGCACCGGCAGCTCATTCCAGACACTCACCACCCTCTGTGTGAAAAGAATTGCCCTCTGGACCCTTTTGTATCTCTCCCCTCTCACCTTAAACCTATGCCCTCTAGTTTTAGACTCCCCTACCTTTGGGAGAAGATATTGACTATCTCGCTGATCTATGCCCCTCATTATTTTATAGACCTCTATAAAATCACCCCTCAGTCTTCTACGCTACAGGAAAAAAGTCCCAGTCTGTGCAACCTCTCCTTAAAACCCAAACCATCATGTCCCGGTAGCATCCTAGTAAATCTTTTTTGCACTCTTTCTAGTTTAATAATATCCATTCTAAAATAGGGTGACGAGAACTGTACACAGTATTCCAAGCGTGGCCTTAACAATGTCTTGTACAACTTCACCAAACGTCCCAACTCCTGTATTCAATGTTCTGACCAATGAAACCAAGCGTGCCGAATGCCTTCTTCACCACTCTGTCCACCTGTGACTCCACTGTCAAGAACCTATGAACCTGTACCCCGAGATCTCTTTGTTCTATAACTCTCCCCAACCCCCAAACATGAGCTGAGTAGATACAGGAAGGATGTTTCCCCCGGCTGGGGGCGGGGGGGGAGGGGTGGGGGTGTCGAGAACTATGGCATAGTCACAGAGTAAGGGGACAGGACATTTAGGACTGAGATAAGAACATAAGAAATATGAGCAGGAGTAGGCCATCTAGCCCCTCGAGCCTGCCCCGCCATTCAATAAGATCATGGCTGATCTGAAGTGGATCAGTTCCACTTACCCACCTGATCCCCATAACCCCTAATTCCCTTACCGATCAGGAATCCATCTATCCGTGATTTAAACGTATTCAACGAGGTAGCCTCCACCACTTCAGTGGGCAGAGAATTCCAAAGATTCACCACCCTCTGAGAGAAGAAGTTCCTCCTCAACTCTGTCCTAAACTGACCCCCCTTTATTTTGAGGTTGTGCCCTCTAGTTCTCGCTTCCTTTCTAAGTGGAAAGAATCTCTCCACCTCTACCCTATCCAGCCCCTTCATTATCTTATAGGTCTCTATAAGATCCCCCCTCAGCCTTCTAAATTCCAACGAGTACAAACCCAATCTGCTCAGTCTCTCCTGATACTCAGCACCCCTCATCTCAGGTATCAACCTGGTGAACCTTCTCTGCACTCCCTCCAAGGCCAATATATCCTTCCGCAAATAAGGGGACCAATACTGCACACAGTATTCCAGCTGCGGCCTCACCAATACCCTGTACAGATGCAGCAAGACATCTCTGCTTTTATATTCTATCCCCCTTGCGATATAGGCCAACATCTCCCATTTGCCTTCTTGATCACCTGTTGCACCTGCAGACTGGGTTTTTGCGTCTCATGCACAAGGACCCCCAGGTCCCTTTGCACAGTAGCATGTTGCAATTTTTTTCCATTTAGATAATAATCCAATTTGCTATTATTTCCTCCAAAGTGAATAACCTCGCATTTGTCAACGTTATACTCCATCTGCCAGATCCTCGCCCACTCACTCAGCCTGTCCAAATCTCTCCGCAGACCTTCTACGCCCTCCACACGATTCACTTCTCCACTTATCTTTGTGTCGTCTGCAAACTTTGTTACCCTACACTCAGTCCCCTCCTCCAGATCGTCTATATAAATAGGGTAGACTGAAGAGGGTAGACTGGATAGGGTAGACTCTCAGAGGCTATTTCCAAGGGCTGAAATGGTTGCTACGAGAGGACACAGGTTTAAGGTGCTGGGGGGTAGGTACAGAGGAGATGTCAGGGGTAAGTTTTTCACTCAGAGGGTGGTGGGTGAGTGGAATCGGCTGACGTCGGTGGTGGTGGAGGCAAACTCGTTGGGGTATTTTAAGAGACTTCTGGATGAGTACATGGGATTTAATGGGATTGAGGGCTATTGATAGGCCTAGAGGTAGGGATATGATCAGCGCAACTTGTGGGCCGAAGGGCCTGTTTGTGCTGTGGCTTTCTATGTTCTATGTTCTATGTTCTGAATGGTAAATAGTTGAGGCCCCAGTACCGATCCCTGCGGCACGCCACTAGTTACCATCCGCCAACCAGAAAAGCTCCCATTTATTCCGACTCTCTGCTTCCTGTGAGGAGGAATTTCTTCCCTCAGAGTCATAGAGTGGTACAGTGAAGAAAAGGCCCTTCGACCCATTGAGTCTGCACCAACAGTAACTACCACTAAAGTTGTGCTCATCCAATTTTCCATCTCTTGTATCATATCTTTGAATGTTGTGATGTTTCAAGTGCTCATCCAAATGCTTTTGAAAGGTTGTAAGGTTTCCGACCTCCACTGCCTTCCCAGGCAGTACTTTCCTGATTCCCATCACCCTCTGAGTGAATGTTTTTCTCAACTCTCCTCTGAATCTCCTGCCCTTTGCCCTAAAACTTTGTCCCCTCATGATTGACCCCTCAACCAAGGGGAACAGCTGTTTCCTATTCACCCTGTCCATACCCCTCATAATCTTACACACCTCAATCAGCCTTCTCTGCTCTAAAGAAAACAATCCTAACCTATCCAGTCTCTCCTTATAGCTCAAATACTCCATCCCAGGCAACTTGCTGCTGAGCCTCCTCTGTAACCCCTCTAGTGCTATCATATCCTTCCTCTGGTGTGGTGACCAGATCTGCACACGGTACTCCAGCTGTGGCCTAACCAACACTCTGTACAACTCCAACATTAACTCTTTGCTCTTCTACTCTGCGCCATGACTGATAAAAGCAAGGGTCTCATCTGCCTTCTTTACCAGTTGATTCACCTGCTCTGCTGCCTTCTGGGATCTGTGAATAATTTCCCAAGATCCATATGTTCCTCTGAGCTCCCCAGTGTCCTGCAACTCATTAAATACTCCCTTGCCTTGTTACTGCTTCCAAAGTGCATCACCTCGCACCTATCAGGGTCAAATACCATCTGCCACTGCTCTGCCTATCTGACCAACCCAGCGATATCTTCCTGTAACCTACAACCTTCTTCCCTATTAACCATCCTACCAATCTTGGTGTCATCTGGAACCTTGCTTATCATTGCCCCCACATTATCATCTGTCTCATTTATGTATAACAATAATACGCCCCCCAGCACGGAGCCTTGTGGTGCACCACTGGACACCGGCCTCCAGCCACTCAAACAGCCTTCCAACACCACCCTTTGTGTCCAATTACTAAACCAGTTTCCGATCCATCTCGCCAAGTTTTCCTGAATTCCGTGTGCTTCCAGGATGGTAAATCTTTGGAATTCCCTATCCCAGAGGGCTGTGGAGGCTCAGTCATCGTTCACAGACTGAGATGGATCGGTTTCTACAGATTAAACATATTGGAAAGTTTCACCATCTGTGACCCCTTGTTCCAGCCTCCCCTCCCCCCCTCTCCCCATCCCCTCAGCCCCTCAGCTGGAGGGAACAACATCCCTGTATTCAGTCAGTGCAGCCCAGTCAGAATTTATACATTTCAATTCGATCCCCTCTCATTCTTCGGAACTCCAGTGAATACAGGCCCAGTCGACTCAATCTCTCCTCATACGACAATCCTGCCATCCCAGGAATCAGTCTGGTGTGCCTCCGCTGCTCTCCCTCTATGGTAAGTGCAGCATTTCATAGTTACAGAGACAAAAACTGTACACAATATTCCAGGTGTGGTCTCACCGAGGGCCTGTACAGCTGCAGTAAGACATCCTTGCTCCTTTCCTCAAGTTCTCTTGCAATGAAGGCCAACATATCATTTGCCTTCCTAACTGTTTGCTGTAGCTGCATGCTTGCTTTCAGTCTCTGGTGTACTAGGACACCCAGGTCCCTTTGTATATCAACATTTCCCAATCTATCACCATTTAAATAACCCTCTGCCATTCTGCTTCTCTGTCCGAAGTAGTTAAATTCACGTTTGTCCACGTTATACAGCATCTGCCACGCATTTACCCATTCACTCAATTTTCTGAAGTCACTGTGAAACATTTTAACATCCTTCTCACTCCTCACATTCCCAACAAGTTTCATGGCATCAGCAAACTTGGAAATATTATTTTTGGTTCCCTCATCCAAATCATTGGTGTACATCTCGTGTGTGTCTCAATGTCAGCTCGGAAACATGTACAGCACAATCCCATCCTGTCTCTGTCTTTCTATGGCTCTGTATCTGTATATATCTCTCTCTGAAATTAGAATAAAGAAAATTACAGCACAAGAACAGGCCCTTCGGCCCTCCAAGCCTGCCCCAACCATGTGTGAACTAAAAACACCTCCCCTTCCAGGGACCATATCCCTCTATTCCCATCCTATTCTTGTATTTCTCCAGACGCCCCTTAAAACTCATTATTGTATCTGCTTCCACTACCTCTCCCAGCAGCGAGTTCCAGGCACCCACCACCCTCTGTGTAAAAAACTTGCCTCGTACATCTCCTTTAAACCTTGTCCCTCGCACCTTAAACCTGTGCCCCCTAGTAATTGACTCTTCAACCCTGGGAAAAAGCTCCTGACTATCCACTCTGTCCATGCCTCTCATAATCTTGTCGACTTCTATCAGGTCACCCCCCTTGCCTCCGTCATTCCAGTGAGAACAAACCAAGTTTCTCCAAACTCTCCTCATAGCTAATGCCCTCCATACCCGGCAACATCCTGGTAAATCTTTTCTGTACCCTCTCCAAAACCTCCACATCCTTCTAGTAGTGTGGCGACCAGAATTGAACACTATATTCCAAGTGCGGCCTAACAATGGTTCTATAAAGCTGCAACATGGCTTGCCAATTTTTAAACTCAATGCGTGTGGCATCGAAAGTTTGCTTATCTCCTAAATAACACTGACAACATTTCAAAACCGCTCCATTGTCGGTGAAACACTTTTGGAAACCCTAAAGCCATGAATAGTACTTTAGAAATGTCCATCCCCAAGTTGCTGTGAGGACATTCAGAGTCAGTGTGTGACTTGGGTCAAAGACAGACCAGCGAGGTCTCTCCCTGAATGACACTGAGTGACTCTTTAGCTTTTTTATGATGAGCAGAAACCTTTCATCTCTCTTGTGTCCAATTCATTCCAATTCTGTCCCTGACATGAATCAGTTGTGACTTTCTGTAGGAGCTGGAATGTTCTCTCTGGCGACAGAGAATCCATTGAGAGGAGGATCAGGTGTGACCTTTCTCTCCTGGAATCCATCTTTCCTGTTTGTGTCTTGTAGATTGTGTGTGGAGAGAGCAGAGGGAAAAGGCTGAGTGGATTTGTAATGAACAGGGGTTTGCTTTCATTCACAAACTGGAGCTGAAGCCAACGTGTGCAGATGTGAAGAATGGAGATCAGAAAAGGACCATGGGTAGAATTGGAGACTATTCTGCCCATCCAGATGTGCTGTCTTTTTGGAAGAGAAATCGAGTTAATCTCTATTTACAGAGGGAGAAGGGATTCCTCCTCCATTCTATATCTGTTTAGTTTTAGGCTGTCTGAGTGTGAGTGTTAGTGTGTGTGCATATTTTTTCTCAATCTGCCTGTCTCTCAGTCCCCCTCAATAAATATTCATCTAACCCTGCACATGGTCCAATGAAATATCAATCCATACATGGTATTAATACAGTGAGAACTCAGAAAGGGTTGATTGTAGTGTCCACAGCAGCATGGTGTAATGTAGTATTCACTGAGACAACTGAGCACATAAACAGCGACTGGGTTGAGTGCAGTGATAACTGGGAAAGGAGCTAATGTCCGGGATTCTCCGGCTGTTCACTCGTGGGGAATTCTCTGCTCTCGTACCCCTGCCTCTGGTTTCCTGCTAGCGTGAGGTGACTTCAATGGGAAATCCCATTGACAGCGACAGGACCAAAAACTCCCTCTGCTAGTGAACGGTGTGTCACCTCTCACTGCCCACAAAGCTGCTGAGGGGAGACTGGAGGATCCCAGAAACTATGTTAAAAATAGTCATATTGGCAACAGCAGGAAAATATTACATCCCAAACTCAGTAATATTCACAATGATATTCTCCAATCAGCTGAAGGGCAGAATTTACTGATACAAGACCCAGATTGTAATAACTGAGAGAGATTTAGGGCAGAGATTACTGATACAAGGCCCAGATTGTAATAACTGAGAGAGGTTTAGGGCAGAGATTACTGATACCAGGCCCAGATTGTAATAACTGAGAGAGGGTTAGGGCAGAGATTACTGATACCAGGCCCAGATTGTAATAACTGAGAGAGGTTTCGGGCAGAGATTACTGATACCAGGCTCAGATTGTAATAACTGAGAGAGGTTTCGGGCAGTGATTACTGATACAAGTCCCAGATTGTAATAACTGAGAGAGGTTTAGGGCAGAGATTACTGATACCTGGCCCAGATTGTAATAACTGAGAGAGGTTTAGGGCAGAGATTACTGATACCAGGCCCAGATTGTAATAACTGAGAGAGGTTTCGGGCAGAGATTACTGATACCAGGCCCAGATTGTAATAACTGAGAGAGGTTTCGGGCAGTGATTACTGATACAAGTCCCAGATTGTAATAACTGAGAGAGGTTTAGGGCAGAGATTACTGATACCTGGCCCAGATTGTAATAACTGAGAGAGGTTTAGGGCAGAGATTACTGATACCAGGCCCAGATTGTAATAACTGAGAGAGGTTTCGGGCAGAGATTACTGATACCAGGCCCAGATTGTAATAACTGAGAGAGGTTTAGGGCAGAGATTACTGATACCAGGCCCAGATTGTAATAACTGAGAGAGGTTTAGGGCAGAGATTACTGATACCAGGCCCAGATTGTAATAACTGAGAGAGGTTTCGGGCAGTGATTACTGATACCAGGCCCAGATTGTAATAACAGAGAGGTTTAGGGCAGAGATTTCTGATACCAGGCCCAGATTGTAATAACTGAGAGAGGTTTCGGGCAGAGATTACTGATACAAGTCCCAGATTGTAATAACTGAGAGAGGTTTCGGGCAGAGTTTACTGATACCAGGCCCAGATTGTAATAACTGAGAGAGGTTTAGGGCAGAGATTACTGATACAAGGTCCAGATTGTAATAACTGAGAGAGGTTTCGGGCAGTGATTAATGATACCAGGCCCAGATTGTAATAACAGAGAGGTTTAGGGCAGAGATTACTGATACAAGGCCCAGATTGTAATAACTGAGAGAGGTTTAGGGCAGAGTTTTCTGATACCAGGCCCAGATTGTAATAACTGAGAGAGGTTTAGGGCAGAGTTTACTGATACCAGGCCCAGATTGTAATAACTGAGAGAGGTTTCGGGCAGAGATTACTGATACAAGGCCCAGATTGTAATAACTGAGAGAGGTTTCGGGCAGAGTTTACTGATACATGATCCCGGCAGGATTTACTGTTTGATAATCCAGCTGTTTGGCCCCGTTATGAGCACACCTTCCATGGCCATCAAGTCCGGAAGTCGGCCTTGAACCCTTGAAGAATGAGAGGCGACCCCATTGAAACAGACTTAAAATTCTTCCAGGGTGTGACAGGGTGGATGTAGATTGGATGTTTCCCCTGGCTGGTGAGACTAGAACCAGGGGACACAATCTCAGAATCAGGGGCAGACCATTGAAGTCTGAGATGAGGAGGAATTTCTTCACTCAGAGGGTGGTGAATCTTTGGAATTTTCTATTCCAGGGGGATGTGGAAGCCCAATCATTCAGCATGTTCAAGACACAAATCGATTGTGTGAAATAAAATAGGAATATGTGTGTGTGTGTTTGTTTGTGTGTGTGTGTGTTTGTTTGTGTGTGTTTGTTTGTGTGTGTGTGTCTGTTTGTGTGTGTGTCTGTTTGTGTGTGTGTGTGTGTGTGCATGCGTGCGTGTGTGTGTGTGTGTGCGTGGACATGTTTCGGTGTGTGTTTATTACTGTGTGCGTCTGAGTGTTACTGGGTGAGAATATCTGTTTCTGTGTGTTTTAATAGAATCCTAGACTCCTCCAGTGCAGAAGGAGGCCATTTGGCCCATTGAGTCTGCACCGACCCACAATCCCACTCAGGCCCCATCTCCATAACCCCATGCATTTACCCGATCTTGTCTCTCTGACGCGGAGAGACAATTAAGCACGGCCAATGCACCCTAACCAGAACGTCTTTCAGACTGTG
This sequence comes from Mustelus asterias, assembly GCF_964213995.1. NCBI lineage: Eukaryota > Metazoa > Chordata > Chondrichthyes > Carcharhiniformes > Triakidae > Mustelus > Mustelus asterias. The sequence continues at coordinate 36,668 of NW_027590641.1, forward strand.
GGAGGAAACCGGAGCACCCGGAGGAAACCCACGCAGACAAAGGGAGAACGGGCAAACTCCGCACAGACAGTGACCCAAAGCGGGAACCGAACCCGAGTCCCTGGCACTGTGAGGCAGCAGTGCTGTGTTTTTGATGTGTGTGTGTGTGTTTCTGTGTTTATTGTGTTTGTGTGTGTGTGTGTTTATTGTGCGTGTTTTATGTGTGTTTGTGTGTGCGTGCTTTGTGTGTGTGCGTGTTTTGTGTGTGTTGGTGTGTGCGTGTTTTGTGTGCGTACGTGCCCCATGATCTGTTTGAATGCTGGCGCAGGATCGATGGGCCAAATGGCCTACACCTGCTCCTATTTTCCTTTGAGATTTAAATACATTGACACACATGCACGCTGACACACACACACAGAAAGATACGCACAGTGTTGACGTATTTATTCACCACTTAATGTGACTGAATGCTACACATCCCAGTTTACCAAAGACACACAATATTCAGCAGCATTGTAAACAGCGCAGCTGGAAACATCAAATTGGGGATTTGGTTTGAAAAAGGGTCAAAGCCTCTCTTGCTAAAGGCTGTTTGTCTATTGTGCTGACAGTGATACACTGCCATCCTCTGCTGCCTGCTGGACATTGCTCCAGCCGCAGAGAGAGTGAAGTAGATCAGAAACTCACTGGGAGAGAATGCAGCTTCACACAGTATCCATCCAAAATGACAGGAGCATCAGCAACACACACAAGCTCCGTGTGGAGACTGAGAGGGGCTCAGTGTGGAACACAAACCTTCACACTAAACCTGGAAGGACATTGATAAAGAGTTTAAAACAAAACTTCAGCAAATGTTTTGAAACATTTTGGTCCGTGGAAAAGTGCAGTGTGTAAAAAGCTGAAGATGTTTCCATTTCACATCTTCCTGCTTTGGGGAAATGGGAGTTATCTTTGCATTTACAAGGATGTGGGGAGGGAGATGTTTGAATGGACATTCAGCTTTTTGGGTGATTAAAGTGTTAATTTGTTTCCAGAAGCTGTTTACAGTGATTGTCCCGAGAGATTGTATTGTTTCAGTGATGTCGACGTCTCCAATACTTCAGACAGAGGAAGGAAGCAATATACAAAAGGAAAGATTGGGGGAATCACTACATTGAAGGTGTGAGGCCTCATCACTCTCTGTCTGGTTTTGTTCTGAAATCTTTACATTTTTAAACACTGAAACCTCTTGCCCTTGTTGGGAATATCAGTGTGGTTTGAGAAAAGCAAACACTGATCCCACACTAAACACCCCCCCCAACACAGGACTGAGCAGAGAGTGTGAAATGGAACTGGTGTCAGAGTGGATTGTCAAACAGAAGGGATTTGAAAAATCTCTAAATGATTCATTGATTAAAAACTCTAACATTAATGTCCCGCATCATAAACATCTGCTTCATTATTGTATCTTTCTTTTACAGATCAAGTGATGGGTTGAATTTTGGACGTTGTAGATTTCCTTCAGCTGATTATTAAGATTCCTGATTGACACAAATACAATATCTGCTGTCGGTGACTCCAACAGTGAAATTCTCTCAGTTTATCATTCTGAATCTGTCACTGAGACAATTGTGGGCGGTAGTTCTGTTTTCAGTGTGAAATGTAGAAGGTAACTTTTGTTGTAATGTAATTGTAGTTAATAGTTTTCCTGTAGTTTAAATCTCAGGTATAAATTAATAACTTTTCTCGTTCCTTATTCACAATTGTTCATTTCCCGTGATGTTGAGCTCTGGTTTTCTCTTTCTGGTGTCTGGTACAGCTGTACAGATATTGGGCAGCTCAGAGCGTAGGGGTTCAGATCTCATTGTGAAGCTCAAAGGTCAGATTCACTTTTGTTAACTTTAAAATCAATTTTCCTGTAAAATATTCTCTGAATTTTTAAATAAATATTGAATGGAAAATTAAATCTGACTTTGCCAAACTCTCTTTCTGTATTTCTCTGTTAGTGTGTTTATGTGTGTGTCTCTCTGTCTCTATCTCTCTGTGTATCTGTGTGTCTCTCTGTCTCTGTACTTCTCTGGATCTGTGTCTCTCTCTCTGCCTCTGTGTGTATATCTCTCTATGTATCTGTGTGTGTCTCTCTGTCTCTGCATTTCTCTGTCTCTGTGTTTCTCTGTCTCTGTGTGTCTCGATGCTAAGGGCCTAGTATTTCAGGCTCTGACCTGAACCCACAATCTCTCTGACTCTGAGCGAAGATGACTCCATTGAAGGTGTGAGGCCTCATCACTTTCTGTCTGGTTTAGTTTTGTAATGTTTACATGTTTAAACACTGAAACCTCTTGCCCTTGATAAGTTGGGAATATCACTGCGGTTTGAGAAAAGCAAACACTGATCTCGCACTAAACACCCCCCAACACAGGACTGAGCAGAGTGTGTGAAATGTGACTGGTGCGAATGTGGATTATCTTTTAAAATTGGGTGAGAAACACTTCATTTTCAAATCTTTCCCCTGCTTCTGTAGCGTCTCAGATTCCACCTAATCTGCACATCTTTGGACTGTGGAAGGAAACCGGGGCACCCGCAGGAAACCCATGCAGACACAGGGAGAATGTGCAAACTCAACTCCCAACCGAGAATTGAATCCTGGTGCTGTGAGGCAGCAGTGCTAAACACTGTCCACCATGTCGCCCTATCCCATGTATTGGGACACGGTGAAAAGTATTGTTTCTTGCACGCTACACAGACAAAACATACCTTTCATGGAGTTCAGTCGGGAGAAGGAGAGGAGAGCGTGCAGAATACAGTGTTGCAGTTACCGATAGGGTATAGAGAAAGATCAGCTTAATGTATGGTAGGTCCACTCAAAAATTAACATTCTGACCAAACACTAAAGCTTTCCACAAAACAAGGCTCACAAATTCAACACCACTTTCCTTTGTCCGCTCTCCCATCATGCTGTGTTCGGAGTCTCTGATCGATGCTAAGGGCCTAGTATTTGAGGCTCTGAGCTGAACCCACAATCTGTCTGATTCTGAGGGAAGATTACTGCCACTCAGATACAGTTGGCTGCAGTATCCCCTTGAAATATATCTGTTGTGTAAAGAGCCACATGTTTTTTCCCCTGTGTCTGCTGTCCTTAAAGAACTATTGAATAAGCTAAACATCCGCATTAATTATCACAGAACAAGGCCAACATGGGGGAATCGAGTATCAGGTTTAAAAGTTTGTTTACTAGTGTCACAAGTAGGGTTACATTAACACTGCAATGAAGTTACTGTGGAAAATCCGTAGTCGCCATGCTCTGGCGCCTGTTTGGGCAACTTAGGGAGAATTTAGCATGGCTGATACACCTAACCAGCGCGTCTTTCGAACTGTGGGAGGAAACCGCAGCACCCGGTGGAAACGCACGCAGACACGGGGAGAATGTACAAACTCCACACTGACAGTGACCCAAGCCAGGAATCAAACCCGGGTCCCTGGCGCTGTGAGGCAGCAGCGCTAACCACTGTGCCGCCCCTCATCGAAACATTGTGCAGTTGTGGAATGCACAGGATAGGAGGGATGTGATAGCACTGGAAAAGGTGCAGAGGAGATTCACCAGGATCTTGCTTTGCCAGGGGAGACGGCTCGCGGCCATCTTGCGTTGCCAGGGGAGGCGGCTTCAATGCGGCGGCGGCCCGCGCGCGGCCCTCTGGGAGAATCCCCCTCCCGCACATGCGCACCGGTGGGTAGATGTGAATCTGTATCCCAATACACGCGACAATAATAAATCAAATCAAATCAAAATCCTCCCAACTCTTTCCTCCACGACAGATCGCAGCATTTAAAGAACACGCCCAGGGCCCAGTGCTGAGTCTGAGGGTATCTGACTACAGTAAGGTGAGTGATACAGGAGGGTCTCACTGTCTGAGGGAGGTGAGTCTTAGCCGGGGGTGCGTGAGTGACCCAGGTTAATCTGACACTCCAGGGACAGTTGGAATGGAGCTTTCCCCCGGGCTGTCCCCTCCCTGTGTCTGCGTGGGTTTCCTCCGGGTGCTCCGGTTTCCTCCCACAGTCTGAAAGATGTGCTGGTTAGGGTGCATTGGCCGTGCTAAATTCTCCCTCAGTGTAACCCGAACAGGCGCCGGAGTGTGGGCGACTAGGGGATTCTCACAGTAACTTCATTGCAGTGTTAATGTAAGCCTACTTCTGAGACTAATAAATAAAGTGAAACTGAAGGTGAAGGTGCTGCTGTGACAATGCACTCTTGTTTAAACACTCTGCAATGCTGAGACTGGGAGAAGTGACCAACAGGGGGCAGCATTGCAGCTTCTGTCCCCCTATTGAAACTGGGATTGTTGCTCCATCTGCTGCACAATCCCAACCCCATCCACTGGGGGCAACCTGGACAATGGCTGCAGACAGACCTCACTGCGCACGCGCCGCAATGACACCCCCCCCGCCGGCGGCCATTTTGCGTTGCCAAGGGAGACCGTCAGCGGCCATATTCCCTTGCCAAGGGAGGCGGCGGCGGCGACCATCTTGCGGTTGCCAGGGGAGACGGCATCAATGCGGCGGCGTCCCGCGCGCTGACCTCTGGGAGCATTCCCGTCCCGCACATGCGCACAGGCAGCCCCCGGGAGCGTTACAGAGACGCCTGGTGGCCGGGAAGGGCAATAGCAGCAGCGCAGTCTCTGCCCAAAGGCTTCCCCAGTTCAGCTGCTCAGAGACACTGGGAATGTCTTCAAGTGGAAACTTCAGCTTCTCACATTCACCCCCTGTGTTCAGTCATTGTTTCCTAGGCAACCTCTGTAGTGACATCACTAACAACCTGTTCACATTGAAGGCCATGGCAATCTGGACCATTCGGCTTCAAAGCCATTGAGCTTTGAAATTTCAATTGAAATGTTGGAGATGAGAGTTTATCGCTGCAAGTCATGTTGCATGTGGAACGCTCATGATGCCACAATTAGAGCGGTGCAGACATCTCACAGGGTTGTGTGACTGGAGGAGATGTCAGAGACGGGCTGGTTAAATATAGAGGGACACGGTCTGAAGCTAAGTTTTGGGTAAAAGATGGCAGTAATGTTGTGACATTAATTTAGCTTAAATTAAATAACCGCTGGAATTTAAATTAGAGCCTGATTTAATCAAACATTTAAAATAAAGAGGTAAAGGATAATAAAGAACAAGTTTTTCTGCTGGTTGGGACTCCAGGACTTGGGGACATTTGGATGTTAGCCTCAGTTTAGGATTTTAGAAATGTAGCAATGAAATCATTGCCAGATGTGGTGTGGAGTTAGTTTGAAACAATCTTCTGCAAATGGCTATTGATGCTCAGTCATTTGTTATCATTTTAAATCTGGGGTTGATAGATTTCCCTTAGTCCAAGGGGTAAAGAGGTAGAGAGTTCGATCACAGATCAGCCATCATGTTATTGAATACTGGAACAGGATTTCAGGAAGATTGTTCCAGATTCCAAACAGCCTCTCGGTGAAGTGCTTTTTCTCACTTCACTTCTGATCCATTTCCCCATCAATTAGAATCGGTGCCCTCTAGTTCCTGACCATCTCTTGAGAGGGAAGAGTTTCTCACTCTTTAACCAGTCCATAATTCTTAGGATCTTGAATCTCTCTATCAAGTCTCCTCTCAGCCTTATTTTCTCTGGGGTGCGGGGAGAAAACATTCATTTCCACATCCTTCCCATTATCAAACTCTGACCATTTGGAATACTGCGTCCATTTCTGGTCGCCGCACTACCAGAGCCCTGAGGGTGCTGGGGGCCTGGAATGCGCTGCCAGGCAAGGTGGTGGAGGCGGACACACTGGGAACGTTTAAGACTTATCTAGATAGCCACATGAACGGAGTGGGAATGGAGGGCTACAAAAGAATGGTCGAGTTTGGACTAGGGAGCGGCACGGGCTTGGAGGGCCAAAGGGCCTGTTCCTGTGCTGTACTGTTCTTTGTCCTTTGTTCAAAGGGGAACAGATTTCAAAATGAAATGAAAGTGCAAATGCCTTGTGACTGTCCCAGTATTAAATTAATGAAACACATCAAAGCATTTTTGGTGGGGGGAGTGGGTGGGGACGGGTTTACTCCAGAGGCTGGGCTGTAAAGAAACAGGGGAGGCTCCCCACTCCCCCATCCATTCCCTGATCTGTGTCTCTCCCTCTGCGTTTAACCCCACCTCCAGCTGTGCTTCTGACTCATTTTACAAACCGCACCAACACTGAGAATCTCCCTCATTCGATATCAATACATTCAATCTCAGCAATGAAGCTTCTATCACCCCCGCCCCCCTCTCTGTCTCTTTCACTCTCCCCCCAGATCTAGACCTATCCAATACACAATCTCTGCACCCCTCCCTCTTCTGCTCTGGATAATCTGTCCTGATCTCTGCTGTTTCTCTATCTCAGTGTGAATCTGGACTGAAGTGCTCTCTCTGATAAGTTGCTGTCTGACCGTTTAAAATAATGATGTACGCTGTGCATCATGTTTTAAAGCTCAGAATGAGAAGAGAACAGTGGGAGGGGGAGCATGGAAAACCCACAATCCCACCCTGAAGTGGCTGCTGCACATTTTATTGAACCATTGAATTCAGCCACTTAAACCCTGTTCAGGAATTAAGGAAATGCAAAGGTGCCCCTGAGATTAGGCCTTGAATTGAGGCCGAGCCACACAGGCCTTGAATTGAGGCCTACTCACACAGGCCTTGAATTGAGGCCTACTCACACAGGCCTTGAATTGAGGCCTACGCACACAGGCCTTGAATTGAGGCCGAGTCACACAGGCCTTGAATTGAGGCCTAGTCACACAGGCCTTGAATTGAGGCCGAGTCACACAGGCCTTGAATTGAGGCCTAGTCACACAGGCCTTGAATTGAGGTCTAGTCACACAAGCCTTGAATTGAGGCCAGGTCACACAGGCCTTGAATTGAGGCCAAGTCACCCGGGCCTTGAATTGAGGCCTAGTCACACAGGCCTTGAATTGAGGCCCAGTGAAACAGAACAATCCTTTAAATCCACAAATCCCAGCGCCCTGTCTAAAAACACAAGTAGGACTCTGGGATTGAGAACAAGCTTTTCCCCCAGGCTCAGGAATGTGAATTTCAGCTCCCTCTCCCTCCCGAGTGCTTCGCAGTGAGAGGGAGACTGAGAATGTTACAAAGAGAAACTCAGTAAAAGTAGATTGAAGCGCTGCCCTGGGCTCTCACACAGCACCGTGACATTACTGAGAGTAAAACACAGGCACTGTCCATTTGGCCAATTAAACCGGGTCCCAATCGCAGCCTTTTTCATTCCAAGCCCCTGTGAGAACTCGATCGAAACGCCCTCTCTGCAGCTCTGCCTTACCCTGTTCCTCTCCATATCCCACCCTCCTTTCACTCAATCTTTTATGTTTAAAATGTGGACACTGATACAGTGTGAGGAATATGGGGCAGGGAGGAGGCACAGAGCATGAGTGGACAGCAAGATCCCACACAGTCTGAACGTGGCCAGATACAATGTGATATTTAAGTGAGGATTGAGGTGAAGTCAGTGGGAATGAGGGACCACACCTCTCCCTCTCTCTGCCCCTCTTCCTTCCACCCCTCCCCAGTTAAAATAAGGGGACATCACTCCAGGTTTGGTGCTGTTTGTACATTTGACATGAACAGGGAACCTTCCACTTCCAGCACAGTCACTCCTCTCTGTTTCTCTCTCTCTAATTCCCCCTCTCTCTTACCTCCATCATCTCTGTCCCTATCCACCCCCCTCTTCTCTCTCTCCTGCACTTGATGATCTATCTCTGTTCTCTCTCCCTCTCTCTGCCTGTTTATCTCCCCCTATCTCTGTACGTACCCATCGCCCTCCTCTCTCTCTCGCCTGCTCTGGATAATCTCTCTCTCTCTCTCTGACGATGAATCTGGATTGAAATGCTCTCTGAAAGGTGTCTGTCTGACCATTTTAAATCATGTCACCCTGTGACCACTGTTTGTGTTGATCACTGATTCACATTGAGAAATGAGGCTGGGGGCAGTGGTGGGAGATGGAAGCAATCACAGTCAGTTGTCAGTGCACTGAATTTGGGGAGCGGAACCACGGTCTCCCAGCAGGATAGGCTGCAGGGAAAATACTCACAGCAAGATCCCACAAGCAAACTGCTCTGTTACCCTCCCGTTCCCCCTCTCTCACTGTTACCCTCCAGTTCCCATTTCTCTCTCTGATAACTCACAATCAAAGGAGAACGATGGGAGACAGAGAGAGCGAGAGCAGGAAAACCCACAATCTCATCCTGAATAAAATGAATTATTTTGCTTTTAACCATGGAGTTCTCCCACTTCAGCACAGACACTGTTCGGGAATGAAGCAAATACAAAAGGACACTCTGAGGGCCCTCTGAGATTAGGCCTTGAATTGAGGCCTAGTCACAGAGGCTGCATTAAACCTCGGGGACAGAGAACAGTTTTCTCCCCTTGCTCCCCCAGTGAATGAGGACAATCCTCTCCAGCCCCGAAACTGCCCCAGACACGACTGGAAGGAGTGAGAGGGAAAAGGGACCCAGTGATTCCCAAAGACACAACTTTGCAGCTTTCTCTCATGCCTTCCAAAGAGAAATAGGTTGAAACACTGTAATTGAACCTTAGACAAACGGTACAGTCACTGTCAAGCTGCTTTTCTCATTACTTACTGCAGACGAATTGAAGACATCCAGGAGGAGGAAGTTGAGCAGAACCCAGAGTTCGTGCAGGTTGTTCTGAAGTGGTGAATCCGTGAGCAATAATCCATTTGTTATTTTGAATTCTCTCACTATTTCAGAGAGCTGTAAATTTAGCAGATTTAAAAACATGACTGTACAAACTGGGTACAAGTTTGAATCATACTCCTGGCACAACTGTAGATTCAGACTGCAGTTAAAAGTTCGCTGATCTTTTAGGTGTTTATTCGTGTCTGTCATTTCTCCAATGAATTCAGATATAGTGGCACCAAATGCTTTGCATTAGGAAGCAAAAAGCAAGTGTAGTAATAGTACATCAAGATTACAAACGGTTATCTATAACTTGCAAGACGGGAATATGGAAACTTCCAGAGCTGTCCACAATTGAATGGCATTTCTTTCAAATCGAAGCAATGGTTGTGGAAGGAGCAGCTGGTTAAAAAGCAATGGTTGTGGAAGGGACAGCTGGTTAAAAAGCAATGGTTGTGGAAGGAGCAGCTGGTTAAAAAGCAATGGTTGTGGAAGGGACAGCTGGTTAAAAAGCAATGGTTGTGGAAGGGACAGCTGGTTAAAAAGCAATGGTTGTGGAAGGGACAGCTGGTTAAAAAGCAATGGTTGTGGAAGGGACAGCTGGTTAAAAAGCAATGGTTGTGGAAGGAGCAGCTGGTTAAAAAGCAATGGTTGTGGAAGGAGCAGCTGGTTAAAAAGCAATCTAGTTCCATTTTCAAAATAATTAATATATAATGTGAGCAGTTGGGGTCCGTGCACAGATTCCTGCAGAACCCCACTAGACACTGACTGCTAATCAGAAAAAGGCCCATTTATCGCCAACTCTTTGCTTTCTATCAGTGAACCAGCTTTCTATCCGTCTCAAAACATTGCCTGTAATCCCATGTGCTTTCACTTTACATGGCAGTCTGCGATGTGAGACCTTGTCGAAAGCCTTCTGAAAGTCTCAATAAACACATCTGCTCACGTCACTTTCAGAACAGTAATGTCTGGGGGACACCTACCCACACTGGACCTGGCCGTAAGGGACCGGGCAGTAAGGGACACAAGACACAGCAATACCTCTCCACCACTTCCCTAAACTCCCACACTTACCCCAACTCTCAGTGCTTCACTCTCTGCAGCTTGCACTCTGTGAAGCTCCCTGAGTGGGCACATTTCACAGGCCTCAGTTTGGTAGTTTATATTTGCCCGTGTCCAACACATGAACCTGATTGAAGTCACTGCCCCCCCTCCCCCTCTAGGTCTGAGTAACCGCCGAGGGCTGACCACCTTGGAAGCATTTTTTGGAGTTTCAATGCTGGGTCCGGTTCCTGCTGCTCAGCCTCGGAAGTGAGTGGGGTTCAGCAGACCGGAGCTCGCCTCTTCCACCATGAGCGTGTGGCCCGAGTTCCCTTTATCGGGTGACAATGTGGTCGAGAGGCTAAACCCACTGTGTCCATTTCAGACTCCGAGGTTCCCACTGGCGGAGATGAGGAACAGGAGCCGGAGTGCCTGGAATTCTTTCCAAAGTTCCCGGTCTGCTGGGAATTGCTTTTTCCTGCACGGCTTGGGGCTTCATGGCTTGTAGATGATTGAAGCATTCCCATAGGATGGTATCTCCCAAGCGGACTTGATAGGAAACTGGCCCTGTTCCAGACTCGACCGTGCCTCATAACCACGTGGACCCATTGCCATGATTCTTTACCAATAACCTATCACCTGCCTTTCGGTGCCTCTCCCGGCTGGTGGGAACGGCACTGGGTGTTAGCTCCCACCTTCAGAAGGTCAGACTTAACATTGGGCGGAGTGAACTTCCCATGACCAACTCTGCTGGGGCTATTCCAGTTGTTGAAGAGGGGAGGTCGGGGGGAGGTTGGAGGGTGTCATTCTGTAATTGAAGATGAAATCTGGATGGTTTGGTGTCCAAAGAGACTGAGGGATGGTATTTTGAACCTGCTTTTACTGTTTGGGCCGCTCTTTCTGCCAGGCCATTGGATGATGGGTAATATGACACTGTAAGAAGTTTAACAACACCAGGTTAAAGTCCAACAGGTTTATTTGGTAGCAAAAGTGGCTTTTGCTACCAAATAAACCTGTTGGACTTTAACCTGGTGTTGTAAACTTCTTACTGTGTTTACCCCAGTCCAACGCCGGCATCTCCACATCATAATATGACACTGCCCAAACGTGTCAAATTCTGTCCAACTTCATCGAATGCACAAATTCCTGGCTGATGAAGAGTGGTTTATTTTCAGGAACTAACATTTCCGGGATCCCGGGTGTCATGAAAGAGGTGTGAAGTTTCTCCACTCTTGTCCTTGTGTTTGAGTAACTCACCCTGTGAACGGCCATCCATTTTGAATCAGCATCTACCATTTCAGGAACATAGGCCCCATGAACGGACCGGCACTCTCCGTGTGCAGCCACGTCTCCGGATGTCCTGGCCATTCCCAAGTGTGAAGAGTAGTGATTGGTGGTACTTCTGCCCTTGTTGATATTGTCAACACTGACCCACGGGCAAATATTCGTATCCATACCTGGCCACCAGACATGGCAACTGTTTGTTATTTATATTTGAAAGTCCAATAGAAAGAGTCAGGGGTCTTGTAGTTGTAGTTTCCTCTCAGGGTCTAATGAGTTGAAGAATTGAAGTAAGGGGAGCTTTCAGCAGATTGATGAGCTGCTGCCTGAAGTGAGTCTGTGTCACAGCATAAATGGCAGTGTTTGTACAACAACTTGTGAGTTGCAACATGAAACCAAATTCCATAACATAGTAATCTAACCATACCGACTCATAGCCCAAATCATCCATCCGACGCCATGTAGAATAAACCATTAATGTCGACCATAAGAGGATGAAATTGGCTGAGATAACAAACAGTAAAATGATGGATTTCCTGCGACTCTCCATCTCTGGGTCTCTGGGATTCTCCCCACTGCTGTGAGCCCGGAGTCTCCTGCGGGCTCTGCTGCTCATTAAAATGTGTCTGACGGTGAAAACGTTGAGCAGCAGAATCAGGGCGAACGGGACAGTCGGGGTTAGAATGTTGTGGAGGAACTCGATTGTTCCCCAGACCGGAGATTCCATCACATCCATTGTGACCAAACAAAACCAGGGGTCGTTCACCAGCCGATATCCATTTAATAACATAAAATACCAGAAGATGTTCTTTAAACAGCTCAGCACCGTCACTGTTCCCAGAACCACAGCCGCCGATTTCTCACTGCAATATTTACTCTTCAGCTTGGGGCAGCAAATGGCCACAAATCGATCAAAGGTGAAAGTGACGGTGAACCAGACAGAACAGTCAGTGGCTGCATAAAGCAGGACGGCGTGGATGTTACACACGGGGAGCGAGCGCAGGAAATCAAACTGTTCCCAATAAAGAATGGGAATGTGTCTGAATATCAGGTCGAGGATAACGACCAGCAGATCCCCCGCTGACATGGCCACCAGGTAACGAGTCACACATTTGGACAGACCACAGTTTCTGCTCGTCAGAGTCACAATTGTGATTATGTTCACTGTCAGGAAGGGAAATAAAGAATAAAATTAGACAGGATTCAGGGAAAGAAGTTACCATTTGGACTGAGGATGGGTTAAAATAAAAAAGAATGTATACACATAAAATGACTTAAATCTTTTTTTTAAACCAGCACGTCTTTTGCAGTGTGAGAGGAAAGTGGAGCATCCGGAGGAAACCCACACAGACACGGGGAGAAGGTCCAAACTCCACACAGACAGTGACCCAAGCCTGGAATTGAACCCAGCTCCCTGACGCTGTGAATCAGCAGTGCTAACTACTGTGTCACCGTGCAGTCCATGGTAGCAACACACTGGTATACATTTGGGAGAGAGCTTTCCGGAGAGTCCACAACATTGACCCTCACTCAGCTCCAAGGGTGAGGGAGTAAACCCTGACAGAAAATCCAGACTGGAATCCTGTAGATGGTAATCTGTCGTCTCTCAGACAGTTTACTGACAACCCCTGCAACAGAGCTGGTACCAAAGAGGGCTGGTTTGACCCTTGCCTCTGGACAATACTAACAATTGGCAGAGGGAGATCCTGATGCCTTGACAGCACAGAATCTCTATTATATTTACACAGAACTGTACCCTGGAGAGGAGATCACAGCATTGTGGCCACTGTTAGCACAACACAGGAAAAAATAGTAATCTCACACTCGATTGGCACAGAACACAACTTCCAGTGTTTCTTTCAAGAGTGGGAGAAAGTTTCAGGGTTCAGCGAATCGCTATCGTCCATAATGCTCAGTGCGATTACTGCTGTCCCACGTTGGTCTACTGGACCAGTGCAGCTGCAGTCGTCTCTCGGCAGGAAGGTTGCCAATCTATGCACCAGGTAAAACTCAAACAAAGGCCAGTACCAAAGGAAAAGCCAAGCAGGCTGCCTTAATGCCTATCGTCCGGTGACTCTGATGTCCAATATTATGAAATGCATCAAAAGGTTAGTCATGGTATGAATCAGTTCCGGCTTCCCAGATTGCCTGGATCCACGACAGTTCACCGACATCCACAACAGGTCCACAATGCCATCTCCCTGGCCCGACAGTGAACCCTGGAACACAGACTCGTGTTTATCAACTACAGCTCAGCCTGCAACACCATTAGTCCTACGAAACTCATGTCCAAAGTTCGTGGCGCTGGGCTTGGCTCCTGCCTCTGCAATTGGATCCTCAACTTCCTAATCCATAGAGAGCAAAATTAAGGACAATCAACAACATCTCCTTCACAATCATCCTGAACAGCGGTGCCCCGTAAGGCTGCGTCCTCAGCCCCTTACTATACTCCTTATACACTGGTGACTGTGTGGCCAAATTCCCCTGCAACTCGGTTCCCAAGTTTGCTGATGACACCTGCAGTGGGTCGGAGGAAGAGACAGAGAATCTGGTGAACTGGGGCGACAACAATAATCTCTTCCTCAATGTCAACAAAGCAAATCGACTTCTGGAAGCCTAGTGGAGTACATGCCCCGATCTACATCAATGGGATGAAGTTGAAATAGTCGAGAGCTTCACGTTTTAGGGTCCACATCACGAAAAACCTTTCCTGGTTCCTCCATGACGTCCCTATAATTAAAAAAGTCTCCGAACGCCTCTATTTTCTCAGAGGTTTAGGGACATTTGGCATGTCAGCTGCGACTCTCATCAACTTTTACAGATGCACCATAAATAACATTCTAGCTTGGTATGGCTCCTGCTCTGTCCAAGACTGCGAGAAACTTCAAAGCTTGGTGAATGCAGACCAGTCCATCACTCAAACCAACCTCCCACTCATTAACTCTGTCTCAACCTCCCGTTACCTCACAAAAGCAACCAGCCTAATTCAGGAATAGCGCACCACGGACATCAACTTTTCCCACTTGTTCCATCAGAGAAAAAGATAAAAAATGTGTGAGGACATGGACCAACCGACTCATAGAATCATAGAATCACTACAGTGCAGAAGGGGGCCATTTGACCCATCGAGTCTACACCGACAACAATCCCACCCAGGTCCTATCCCCGAAATCCCACATATGCACCCTGCTAATCCCCCAAACATACATATCCCAGGACGCTAATGGGCAGTTAACATGGCCAATCAACCTAACCTGCACATTTTGGACTGTGGGGGAAAACTGGAGCATCCGGAGCAAACCCATGCGCATACGGGTGGAATGTGCAAATTCCACACAGACAGTGATCCAAGCCGGGAATCGAACTCAGGTTCCTGTGAGACAGCAGCGCTAACCATTGTGCCACCATGCTGCCGACTCAGGAACAGCTTCTCTGCTGCCATCAGACGTTTGAATGGACCCACATTGCATTAAGATGATCTTTTACTACATCCTAGCTATGACTGCAACATTACATTCTGCCCTCTCTCCTTCTCTATGTACAGTATGCTTTGTCTGTATGGCACTCAAGCAACAACACTTTTCACTTTATATCCAATGTTATGAAATGCATCAAAAGGTTAGTCATGGCATGAATCAATTCCGGCCTCCCAGATTGCCTGGATACACTACAGTTCACCAACCTCCCCAACAGGTCCACAGACACCATCTCCCTGGCCCAACACTGAACTCTGTAACACTGTAACCCTGAACATAGAGAAGGAGAGAGTGCAGAATGTAATGTTGGACTCAGAGCGAGGGTGTAGAATAAGATCATCTGAATGCGATGTGGGTCCATTAAAACGTCAGATGGCAGCAGAGAAGAAGCTGTTCCTGAGTCGGCAGCATGGTGGCACAATGGTTAGCACTGCTGTCTCACAGGGACCTGAGTTCGATTCCCGGCTTGGATCACATATTTATTATATGTGAAAATAATAAACCAAATCAATTCAAATCAAATCAGTCTTTTGCATCTCAAGCTGAAACATCAGCACGATGTGCCCTGACCTTACCAATGAACTTATGCAGGTTGATGATGTACACGGGACGGCTGTGACCGAGACTGAATTTACAAGGCTGAATGTGGACATTGGGGAGCTGCGAGAAACTGGACTTGCTCACAGTGGATTCTTTCCAGAGGAACACCACACGTTCTTGTAATAGGAGAAATCCCAACAGGCGAGATGTGAGAATGGAACAAAGTTTTAAAAAGAAGCTTCACTGGTGCTGATGGAATCCCAGGAATTGAAATGGGATCCCTGATGCTGTGAGGCAGCAGTGCTAACCACTGTGCCATACTGCCATCCTGCAAGGTGCCCTGGAGATATCCAAGATCACGGCCAGGACACCACCATCACCATATCCGTGTTCGGGAAATGATTGGAAAACAACCTGAGGGACAGAATTAATCTCCACTTCGAGAGGTAAGGATTTATGAACAATAGTCAGCGTGCCTTTGACAGGGGGAGATCATGTCTGACAATTCGCTGGAATATATTGAGGAGGTGACTGGATGAGGAGATGAGGGAAGTGCAGTCGATGTAGTCTACGTGTTCTTCAGAAAAGCTTTTGACAAATATGGAAGACTGAACAAGGAAGTGATTCCGATTGGAACCAGGTCAATTTGGTAAATTATATTCAAAATGGCTGAGTGGCAGAGGGTGATGGTGGAAGGTTGTTTTTGTGACTGCAAGCCTGTGTTCAGTGGGGTTCCACAGGGATCGATGCTGGGTCCCTTGCTGTTTGTAGTGTACATTGATGGTCTGGACATGAATGTGTGATGTGTGATCAGTAAGTTTGCAGATGATACAAAAATTGGTGGTGTGGTAAATATTGAGGAGGAAAGCCTTAGATGACAGGAATCATAGAATCCTACAGTGCAGAAGGAGGCCATTCAGCCCATCGAGTCTGGACTGAGCACAATCCCACCCAGGCGATATCCCCTGAACCCCATGCATTTACCCAAGCAATTCTCCCTGACAGTAAGTCCAGTATATCCTGGCCAATCCACCTAACCCACAAGTCTTCCGACTGTGGGCGGAAACTGGAGCACCCGGAGGAAACCCATGAAGACACGTGGAGAATGTGCAAACTCCACACAGATGTGGTCCAAGCCAGAAATGGAACACACGTCCCTGGCGCTGTGGGGCAGCAGTGCTAACCACTGTGCCACCGTGCTGAGGAAACTGAAAGGCTGGGCAAATGGGCAAATGTAATTTACACCTGACCAATGTGAGGCCATGCATTTGGGACGACTATCCGGGCAAGGAAATGTACCATGTCCGGTCGAGTCTGAGGAAGTGCAGAGGACCAGAATGAATTTGGGCTGCAGATATGTGGATCTCCAAAAGCAGCAAGACAGGTAGATGAGGTGGTTAAGACGACATGTAGGATACTTGCCTTTAGCAGCCGCAGCATAGACTATAAGAGCTGGGAGGTGATGATGGAAGTGTATAAAATGCTGGTTGGACCAGAGCAAGAGAACTGTGCACAGCTCTGGTCATCACACTACAGGAAGGATGTGATTACACTGGAAACGGTGGAGAGGAGATTCACCAGGATGCTGCCTGGGCTGGAGAGTTTCAGCTATGAGGAGAGGCTGGTTAGGCTGGGTTTTTTACCTTAGAGCAGAGACGGCTGGAGGTGGAGTGGGTGTAGTGGGTGGTGGTGGGGAATGCTTTCAGGTGGGGGCGGGGGGGGGGGCGGGGGGAACTGAGTGATATGAACACAATTATGTGGCACACGGATAGGAAGAAACCTTTTCCCTTTAGTAGAGGTGTCAATAACCAGAGGGGCGTGGATTTAAGGTAAAGGGCAGATTTTTGTGTGGATTGGAGGGAAAATATTTCCATCCACAGGGTGCAGGGATCTGCAGCTCACGGCCTGAAAGGATGGTAGAAGCGGGAACAACCACAAGAGGCATTTAGATCAGCAACTCAAACGCCAGAGCATATAATTATTAAACTAGAAAGAGTGCAGAAAATATTTACTAGGATGCTACTGGGACTTGATGGATTGAGTTATAAGGAGAGGCTGAATAGACTGGGACTTTTTCCCCTGGAGCGTGGAAGGCTGAGGGGTGATCTTATAGCGGTCTATAAAGTAATGAGGGGCACAGATCAGCTCGATAGTCAATATCTTTTCCCAAAGGTAGGGGAGTCTAAAACTCGACGGCATAGGTTTAAGGAGAGAGGGGAGAGATACAAAAGTGTCCAGAGGGGCAATGTTTTCACACAGAGGGCGGTGAGTGTCTGGAACGAGCTGCCAGAGGCAGTAGGAGAGGCGGTAAAATTTTATTTTTTAAAAAGCGTTTAGATAGTTAAAGGGGCACGATGGGTATAGAGGGATATGGGGCAAATGTGGGCAATTGGGATTAGTTTAGGGGTTTAAAAAGAAAGGGCGGCATGGATAAGATGGGCCGAAGGGCCTGTTTCCATTCTGTAAACTCTATGACAAGGCTGTGGATCGAGTGCTGGAAAATGGGATTGGATTGGATAGCTGTTTGATGACCAGTTCAGACATAATGGCCGAAGGGCCTCATTTCGTGCTGTTAAAACTCGATGGCTGTTAGGCCTCCCACAGCAGTGGCCCCATCACTTGCAGCTCTCACAGCGCTGGCGGGGATACCGACCACCTCCCAAACCTATCTGGTTGCAAATGCGCGATTGCAGCCAGCAGTGAGCTGCCTGGTCTGAGAGAGACATCTGTCAGCTCTCTGCTGCTGCAGCTCGCTTCAACACAGCAGCTGCCCCCAGGTAGTCCGGGGGTCCTCAGCTCTTTCTGAGCAGCCCCCGACCAGATATAGACCCAGCCCCCTGCCCACAACCTGGACCAATCACCGCCCCTTCCCCCACACCAATTGCATGCAGAGTGTCAGCAGGGCACCTCTCCCAAACCCACTGTGCATGCAGAGAGGCAGCGAGACCCCCTCCCTACCCCACTGTACATGCAGAGAGGCAGCGAGACCCCTCCCTACCCCACTGTGCATGCAGAGAGGCAGCGAGATCCCCCTCACTAACCCACTGTGCATGCCGAGAGGCAGCGACACCCCTCCATACCCCACTGTGCATGCAGAGAGGCAGAGAGACCCACCCTAACCCACTGTGCATGCAGAGAGGCAGCGAGACCCCCTCCCTACCCCACTGTGCATGCAGAGAGGCAGCGAGACCTCCCACCCTACCCCACTGTGCATGCAGAGAGGCAGCGAGACCCCTCCCTACCCCACTGTGCATGCAGAGAGGCAGCGAGACCCCCTCCCTACCCCACTGTGCATGCAGAGAGGCAGCGGGACCTCCCACCCTACCCCACTGTGCATGCAGAGAGGCAGCGAGACCTCCCACCCTACCCCACTGTGCATGCAGAGAGGCAGCGAGACCCCTCCCTACCCCACTGTGCATGCAGAGAGGCAGCGAGACCCCCTCCCTACCCCACTGTGCATGCAGAGAGGCACCGAGACCCCCTCACTACCAACACCAATCACGTGCAGAGTGGCAGCGGGGACCACTCCACCCCACAGACAGCGGGCAGAGTGGTAACGGGACCATCTCCGACCCAGCAACTACGTTCAGTGTCGGCCCCGCTACCTTCAGGCTCCGCCCCTGTAGACCCCACCACCTCATGCCCCATTCCCTGGTACTGCCCGGTGGGCATTGCCCAAGGGGCACCTACCGTTGCCCTCGACCTTGCCCAGTGCCCTCAATGGCCTTCAGTTCTCCCGGCGAGGTCATCATGACTCGTCCTCATACATGTAGCCAGCTGTTTTCCTCACCGGACCCAACCTCTCCCGGTGAGGCTGCAAAGGCAAGTGTGGCGCACAATTCCATCCCAGGCTCACTAATTTCATTTAAATTTGTTTTAAAATAAATTGAAATAATTTATTCAGCCTCTTGCCGGAAATGGGCAGGAGACTGAATCCGCTGTTTATCCATTGCCGGGGAAGGTTGCAAGAGGTGAGAAATGGGACGTGGACCTGAGTTCCAGGCTGTCACGCGGTTTTACTTGATCACCCCACCATCAATGGACAGGGAGTAGCTGTTATCCTGCCCCCCTACCTTCTGTGTGTTGCGTGTGTCTATATTGTCTGTACCAGTATGCATGTGTGTGTGTGCGTGTTTGTGTGTGAGCAACAGAGTACCTGACGAGTGTTCCTAAGTGTGCATTATTCTGGAGTGTTGCAGCAATTTTGCTTCTTGAATTTGTGTGTGAGTGGGAGTAAGTGTCTAAATCTGATTGCTTCTATCAACAAATGTGTGTATTAATGTATGTGCGTTTTGGGTGTGTCTGTGTGTTTGTGTTCCTGTTGCTCTCGGAGAGATTGTGGTGGCACAGGGGATAGCATTGCTGCCTCACAGCACCAGAGGTCCTGGTTCAATTGCAGGCTTGGCCACTGTCTGTGCAGATTCTGCATGTTCTCCCCATGTCTGCGTGGGTTTCCTCCGGGTGCTCCAGTTTCCTCCCACTATCTGAAAGTTGTGCTGGTTGGGTGCATTGGCCGTGCTAAATTCTCCCTCAGTGTACCTGAACAGGCGCTGGAGTGTGGTGACTCGGGGATTTTTATAGTAACTTCATTGAAATGTTAATGTTCGCATACTTGTGACACTGATGAATAAATTTCAAATTTAATGAAATGTGTTCTGTCTGTGAGATCCTGCTGTGCAGATATGACCAATAAAATTGATTCTGCGGCCTGGTGATTGGGTGGGTGAACTGGTGTTATATGCAGAGAAGGATTCTGTCTCAATCTTTTACGCACGAAGGAATAGTGTTTGAGTTCACATGTCTATGGAAAGTCACAGCATACAGAAGACACCCCAGCCCATGGACACTGAGACAATTGTCAGTGGCTGAAAGAATTAATAACCGGATACAGAGATTCAACAAGAGCAGCAAACCCAGTACAGGAAATGACAAGAAAATCAATACAGTTAAACAGCCTTTCTAGAATTAGGAACTGGACACCGGGGACGGGACTTTCCAGCCTCACTCTTCCCCAAGCTGCAAAATCCCACCCGTGTTCAACAGACCTTCCCATTCTCCGCCCCTCGCCTGCTCCGATTCCCGTGGCGGTCGGGCCGGTCCAATTCCAGCCAGAGACTTACCCGGAACACCAACAATCGCCAGGAGGGGATAGTAAACGCATTCAATCACGTACAGTAGATATCGAATCCGATCAGCTGATGTCAACCACCAATCATCAGCAGTAAACCGAGAAATCCAAAAGAATAAACTCCTGTCCTTGGTTGGAACATTCCGGTTCATTGTTCCCAGATTCTGATCCATTGTTGGAAGATTCCAATCCATTGTTCCCAGATTCTGATCCATTGTTGGAACATTCCGGTTCATTGTTCTCAGATTCTGGAGGGCACAGGTTTAAGGTGAGACGGGAGCGATACAAAAGTGTCCAGAGGGGCAATGTTTTCACACAGAGGGTGGTGAGTGTCTGGAACAAGCTGCCAGATGGAGTAGTAGAGGCGGGTCCAATTTTGTCTTTTAAAAAGCATTTAGATAGTTACGTGGCTATCGAAGGATATGGGCCAAATGCGGGCAATTGGGGTTAGTTTATGAGTTTAAAAAAAAGGGTGGCATGGACAAGTTGGGCCGAATAGCCTGTTTCCCTGCTGTGAACCTCTATGACTCTCTGACTCTGTTCTGATCCATTGTTGGAAGACTCCAATCCATTGCTCCTAGATTCTGATCAATCCGCTCCCTCCCTCTCTCTCCACAGCCGCTGATCTCTGTTGGTGTCGGAGTTGCCGCTCCCGCTGACTCAATGGGACAACACATTGAACGGAATCCCTTATTAATAGAAGAGGGGAATCCCTCCAGGCACACTAATCGGATCCATGGAGACTCACATCAATTCCAGTCACTAAACAAACAGCTTCACTTAACCCCATTCAATCCAACACTTTTTATACCCAACGTAGAACAGTTACAGCCTCAATGGGGTGTTGAGGGTCAGGGAGGGATGGAAAGTTGGAAATAATGTAGGGTCAATATTAATTCGATATAGCAGAGATCACTCTGCTCGTGTTAATTTCGAGACGACGAGAATACAAAAGCAGGGGTGTACTGCTGAGGGTTTATAAGACACTGGTCTGACCGCATTCACAATATTGTCAGCAATTATGGTCCCCGTATCTAAGGAAGGATGTGCTGGCCTTGGAGAGGGTACAGAGCAGGTTCACAAGAATGATCCGGGGAATGAAAGACTTGACGCATGAGGAGCGTCTGAGGACTGGGGGTCCATACTCGATGCAGTTTGGAAGTATGAGGAAGGGGATAACATTGAAACTTACAGAATAATGAAAGGCCTGGATAGAGTGCACTTGGGGAAGATGTTTCCATTAGTTGGGGAGACTTGGACCCGAGGGCACAGACTCAGAGGGAAGGGATGGCCCTTTAGAAATGTGATGTGGAGGTGGCGGTGTTGGACTGGGGTGTGCGCAGTAAGAAGTCTCACAACACCAGTTTCCCACTCACCTGATGAAGGAGCAGCGTTCCGAAAGCTCGTGATTCCAAATAAAGCTGTGGGACTTTAACCTGCTACCGTGAGACTTCTTACTTCTGAACTGAGACGAGGAGGAATTTCTTCAGCCAGAGGGTGGTGAATCTGTGGAATTTATTGCCACACAAGGCTGTGGAGGCCAGATCATTGACTGTATTTAATAAAGAGATAAATAGGTTCTTGACTGGTACAGCGATCAAGGGTTACGGGGAGAAAGCAGGAGAATGGGTTTGAGAAACTTATCAACCAGAATTGAATGATGGAGCCGGCTCGACGGGCCCAATGGCCTCATTCTGCTCTTATATCTTATTGTCTGATGGGTATCATGGCCGTGGTTATTAGATGAAGTTAACGTCAATCAGGGTTGATATAGTCTGCTTAATCCAGGTTGTAGTAGATCTTATGTACAGCTCATGGACAGAAAAATCTTAGTATAGGACTTCACACGGATCAATCTCTCAGCATTACGGACGGTACAGTCTTAGCTCGAGTCATCAGATAGAACTATCTCTCAGTGTTATGTACAGTACAATCTGACGCTTCAGATAGAACTATCTCTCAGTGTTATGTACAGTACAATCTGACGCTTCAGATAGAACTGTCTCTCAGTGTTATGTACAGTACAATCTGAGGCTTCAGATAGAACTATCTCTCAGTGTTATGTACAGTACAATCTGAGGCTTCAGATAGAACTATCTCTCAGTGTTATGTACAGTACAATCTGACGCTTCAGATAGAACTGTCTCTCAGTGTTATGTACAGTACAATCTGAGGCTTCAGATAGAACTATCTCTCAGTGTTATGTACAGTACAATCTGAGGCTTCAGATAGAACTATCTCTCAGTGTTATGTACAGTACAATCTGAGGCTTCAGATAGAACTATCTCTCAGTGTTATGTACAGTACAATCTGAGGATTCAGATAGAACTATCTCTCAGTGTTATGTACAGTACAATCTGAGGCTTCAGATAGAACTATCTCTCAGCGTTATGTACAGTACAATCTGAGGCATCAGATAGAACTATCTCTCAGTGTTATGAACAGAAGAACCTGATCAAGAAGCTTCACATCAAACTTTCTCAGCGTTTTCTCTTGTGAGGTTGGAAGGAGGCAAGGGTGAGTTGAGGAGTGTGTGGGAGAAGGACACCGGGACACCTGAACAGGGTCAGCAGCACCTTGAGGAGAGTGTGAGAGGGGGACACGGGACATCGGGACAGAGTCAGCAGCACCTTGACGAGAGTGTGAGAGGGGGACACGGGACATCGGGACAGACAGTCAGCACCTTGAGGAGAGTGTGAGAGGGACACTGGGACTGACAGTCAGCACCTTGAGGAGAGTGTGAGAGGGGGACACGGGACATCGGGACAGAGTCAGCAGCACCTTGAGGAGAGTGTGAGATGGGGACATAGAGGATTGAAGCTATTGGTAGAGTTGTACAGCACTGGGATCGAGACTGTTTGTTTATGTCCTGTGGTTCTGAGGATTCTCTTCAATATCGACTCCACAGTCAGGTGTCAGGGACACAACTCTTTATTCCGTCTGTTCACACAACACTCCAAATATTGACTGCCCAATCTGGGAGGATCCCAATAGCTCACCCCACACCTGTGATCACATGGCCCGTTCCCTGAAAGAAAGCCCCAACAGATATAACACTCTCCCCTGTAAGTAACACCTCCCCACCCCACCCCCACACCCCCCGGTACAGCAACAGAATTTGAAACCATTTGCGAACATTTTTCTCGATTCACTTCATCCAGTCTTGGTGCAGAATCCACAGCTTATTTACAATATAATACATCCCATAGTTCATTCCTGATCCTTATGTCCATCTCACATAGACCTGATCAGGGGGAGTGACAACCCCTTGGGGGTTGATGCTTGGGGGCTGGAGCCAGTTTTAAGATCCTCTCTGGTGAGTGAAGCCTTGATGAACCCACCAACGTTTGATCGTCTTCCCGCCGATCGTCAGTAACCAATGTCGAGTTCCCTGTCCCCTCCATCAGCGGAGGAGCTGTTGATAACAGGCCTCCCTGGCCTCCCACATAATAGAACAGAGAGTATAGAAGGTGGCAGGAATCTAACCTCAGGCAGAGCAAAAGAAAGGTGACAGGAATGAGAAGGGAGGTGGTCAATGCGGGACTCAGGGTGTTGGAACTCAATGCGGGACTGAGGGTGCTGGACCTCAATGCGGGACTGAGGGTGTTGTACCTCAATGCGGGACTGAGGGTGTTGGACCTCAATGCGGGACTGAGGGTGTTGGACCTCAATGCGGGACTGAGGGTGTTGTACCTCAATGCGGGACTGAGGGTGTTGGACCTAAATGCGGGACTGAGGGTGTTGTACCTCAATGCGGGACTGAGGGTGTTGTACCTCAATGCGGGACTGAGGGTGCTGGACCTCAATGCGGGACTGAGGGTGTTGTACCTCAATGCGGGACTGAGGGTGTTGTACCTCAATGCGGGACTGAGGGTGTTGTACCTCAATGCGGGACTGAGGGTGTTGTCCCTCAATGCGGGACTGAGGGTGTTGTACCTCAATGCGGGACTGAGGGTGTTGTACCTCAATGCGGGACTGAGGGTGTTGGACCTCAATGCGGGACTGAGGCTGTTGGACCTCAATGCGGGACTGAGGGTGTTGTACCTCAATGCGGGACTGAGGGTGTTGTACCTCAATGCGGGACTGAGGGTGTTGGACCTCAATGCGGGACTGAGGCTGTTGTACCTCAATGCGTGCAGTATATCAATCAAGGTAAATGAGCTTGTTGCGCACATTGAAATTGGCCGCTCCGATGTTGTGGGCATCACAGAGACGTGGCTGCAAGGGGATCAGGGCTGGCATCTAAATATCCAAGGACAGGTGTCTTATTGGAAGGACAGGCAGATGGGCAAAGGGGGCGGGGTTGCATTGTTCGTAAGGAATGGCGTTAAATCAATAGCAAGAAGCGATACAGGATCAGAAGGCAGAGGAACTCTGTGGGTAGAGTTGAGGAGAAGTTATGTACAGGCCTGATGGGAGTTATGTACAGGCCTCCAAGCAGTAGTCAGGATGAGGGGCAGAAAATAAATCTGGATGTAGAAAAGGCACATAAAAAGGCAATATTACAATAATTATGGGGGACTTCAATATGCAGGTGGCCTGGGAAAATCCGGGAGGTAGTGGGTCCCAAGAAAATGAATTTGTGGAATGTCGAAGAGATGCTTTTTTGGAGCAGCTTGTGACAGAGCCCACTGGGGAAACGGGAATTCCGGAGTTGGTGATGTGTAATGAGGCAGATTTGATTAGGGAACTGAAGGTGAAGTGACCCTGAGAGAGCAGTGACCACAATATGATAGAATTTACCCTGCAGTCTGAGAGGGAGAAACTGGATTCAGATGTAAAGGTATTTGAATTAAATAAAGATAACTACAAGGACATGAGGGAGGAGCTGGTCAGAGTTGATTGGAAAGGGAGCCGAGCAGGGGAGACAGTGGAACGGCAATTACAGGAGTTTTCGGGGGGGGGGGGGTTGGGGGTTATTCGGGAGGCACAACAGAAATTCATCCCAAGGAGGAGGAAACCTGCTAAAGAGAGGACGAAGCTTCCATGGCTGACGAGGAAAGCAAAGGACAGCATCAAAGCAAAAGAATCACTGGAGGCAGGGAGGGTACCAGAGGACTGGACATTAGCTGATGTAACACCGCTGTTTAAGAAGGGAGAGAGGCAGCAGATGGGAAATTATAGGCCGGTTCGACTGACTTCGTTCATTGGCAAGATTTTATAGTCCATTATTAAAGATGAGATCGCAGAGTACTTGGAAGTGCATGATAAAGTAGGACTGAGTCAGCACGGCTTTGTCAAGGGGAGATCATGTCTGACAAATCTGTTAGAGTTCTTTGAAGAGGTAACAAGGAAGTTAGATAAAGGAGAGCCAGTGGACCTGATTTATTTGGATTTCCAAAAGGCCTTTGACAAGGTGCCACATCGGAGACTTTTAAATAAGTTAGGTGCCCGTGGTGTTAAGTATAAGATCCTGGCATGGATAGAGGATTGGTTGACTGGCAGAAGGCAGAGAGTGGGGATAAACGGGTCTTTTTCAGGATGGCAGCCGGTGACTAGTGGTGTGCCTCAGGGGTCGGTACTGGGACCACAACTTTTCACAATACACATTAACGATTTGGAAGAACGAAATGAAGCCACTGTTGCCAAGTTTGCAGATGATGGAAAGATATGCAGAGGGACAGATAGTATTGAGGAAGCAGGGGGACTGCACAAGGACTTGGATAGGCTCGGAGAGTGGGCAAAGAAGTGGCAGATGGAATATAACGTGGAAAAATGTGAGATTATAAACATTGGAAGGAGAAATGGAGGCATAGACTATTTTCTAATTGGGGAAATGCTTCGGCAATCAGAAGCACAAAGTGACTAGGGAGTCCTTGTTCAAGATTCTCTTAAGGTTAACGTGTAGGTTCATAGAACCATAGAAAATTACAGCTCAGAAACAGGCCTTTTGACCCTTCTTGTCTGTGGCGAACCATTTTTTGCCTAGTCCCACTGACCTGCACTTGGACCATATCCCTCCACACCCTCTCATCCATGAACCCGTCCAAGCTTTTCTTACATGTTCAGTTAGCAGTCAGGAAGACAAATGCAATGTTAGCATTCATGTCGAGAGGGCTGGAATACAAGAGCTGGGATGGACTTCTGAGGCTGTATAAGGCTCTATTTGGAGCATTGTGAGTGGTTTTGGGCCCAGTATCTAAGGAAGGATGTGCTGGCCTAGGAAAGGATCCAGAGGAAGTTAACAAGAATGATCCCTGGAATGAAGAGCTTGTCGTATGAGGAACGGTTGAAGACTCTGGATCTGTACTCGTTGGAGTTTACAAGGATCAGGGGGATCTTATTGAAACTTACAGGATACTGCGGGGCCTGGATAGAGTGGACGTGGAGATGATTTTTCCACTCGTAGGAAAAACTAGAACCAGAGGGCATAACCTCAGGCTAAAGGGACGATCCTTCAAAATGGAGATAAGGAGGAATTTCTTCAGCCAGAGAGTGGTGAATCTGTGGAATTCGTTGCCACAAAGGGCTGTGGAGGCCAGGTCATTGAGTGTCTTTAAGACAGAGATAGATAGGTTTTTGATCAATAAAGGAATCAAGGGTTAAGGGGAGAAGGCAGGAGAATGGGGATGAGAATCATATCAGCCATGATTGAATGGCGGAGCAGACTCGATGGGCCGAATGGCCGAAATCTGTTCCTCTATCTCAAGGTTTTATAAAGAGAGGTTGGATAGGCTTGAGCAGTTTTCGTTGGAGCAGAGAAGACTGAGGGGCAACCTGATCGAGATGTTCAAGATTATGAGGAACATGGACAGAGTGGATAAGGAGCAGGGATAAACTGGGGCTGTTCTCACTGGAAAGACGGAGGATGAGGGGTGACCTAATAGAGGTGTATAAAATTATGAAAGGTATAGATAGGGTGAACGGTGGGAAGCTTTTTCCCAGGTCGGAGGTGACGTTCACGAGGGGTCATAGGTTCAAGGTGAGGTGGGGGAGGTTTAACACGGATATCAGAAGGACGTATTTTACACAGAGGGTGGTGGGGGCCTGGAATGCGCTGCCGGGCAAGGTGCTGAAGGCGGACACACTGGGAATGTTTAAAACTTATCGAGATAGCCACATGAACGGAGTGGGAATGGAGGGATACAAAATAATGGTCTAGTTTGGACCAGGGAGTGGCGCGGGCTTGGAGGGCCGAAGGGCCTGTTCCTGTGCTGTATTGTTGTTTGTTCTTTGAGCAGCTGTTTCCCTTTGTTGAAGGGTCAGTTACGAGGGACATGGGTTCAAGGTGAGGGGCAGGAGGTTTAGGGGGGAATGTGAGGAAAAATCCGTTTACCCAGAGGGTGGTGCCGGTCTGGAAAGCGCTGCCTGGGAGGGTGGTGGAGGTGGGTTGCCTCACATCCTCTAAAAAGTGCCTGGATGAGCACTTGGCACAGCCATAACATTCAGGGCTATGGACCAGGTGCTGGCAAGCGGGATTACGTGGGCAGGTCAAGGCATTTCATGCATCGGTGCAGACTCGATGGGCCGAAGGGCCTCCTCTGCGCCGTGTGATTCTATGATTCTCTGAGTGTTGCTGAGGTCATGGAGTGACCGGGAAGTGATGGGTTCAGACTGGTTGGGTTGGTGGGGATCAGGTGATGGGACAGGCGGGTTTGAGTGGAATCATAGAAGATTATAGAAACCCTACAGTACAGAAAGAGGCCATTCGGCCCATCGAGTCTGCACCGACCACAATCCCACCCAGGCCCTACCCCCATACCCCTACATATTTTACCCACTAATCCCTCTAATCTATGCATCCCAGGACACGTTTATCATGTCCAATCAACCTAACCCGCACATCTTTGGACTGTGGGAGGAAACCGGAGCACCCGGAGGAAACCCACGCAGACACAAGGAGAATGTGCAAACTCCACACAGACAGTGACCCAAGCCGGGAATCGAACCCAGGTTCCTGGAGCTGTGAAGCAGCAGTGCTAACCACTGTGCTACCGTGCCGCTTCCATGTTAGAATGGAACCAATGTAACAACCAATAGAACCACATTGGATCTGTTGCAGTGACCAATGGGAACAAGCTGTAAGGGTCAGCTGACCCAGTAAATTATGTAACCAATGAGAAAAATAATGTGGTGGTCAGCTGACCAGCTGACTCAGTATAAGTGAGAAGCTGCTGGGGATGGTGGGAGCTTGGAATGGCCCAGGGTGAGGCCTCGAGTGTTGGAGGAATGAAGTTTCATTATTGAAACGTTTTGTCTGATTTACAAGTTGGAGTAAGTTTTGTTTCATTTTATTGCCCAGAACTGAAGAGTCCCTTCTGCTGGATGAACATGGAATACCGAGGGGAGTGGGGTGTTTATTTGGGGTGGGGGTGAGGGTAGGGCGTGTGGGGCTGTCCCATCCGGGGCACCGTCTGCGCCTTTAAAATCAAATCCAAAGTTACAAGAGTTTTTTTCCCCCTCCTAATGTTTTCATTGTAACTATGATCTGATGTCAGGGATTGAAATCAGTTTGTCAGATGGTAGCAGGCACAGCACAATTCTCCAGTAGAATAGGCCTTCTGGACAATCGCCGGGTAAACCCTTAACTATCAGGGGCGCAACAAGAACGATAATACGCAGCACCCCCCCTTCCCATTACCAGACAGCACCCCCCCCACACCGCCCCCCAGCCCATGCTCCAATCCATTACTAATTAAAACTCTGTCTGTCTCCTCAAATTTACCATGTCCCAGCATCCACCGCACTCCGAGGTAATGAATTCCACAGATTCACCACCCATTGAGAGAAGTAATTTCTCCCCATGTCTGTTTTAAATCTGCTGCCCCTTTCCCGTAAGATGCCCTACATTGTTCTACACTGTGATTCCTGATAGGCTGCTTTATACCACTCCCACTACAGTGGCACAGTGGTTAGCACTGCTGCCTCACAGCGACAGGGACCTGGGTTCGATTCCCGGCTTGCCTCACTGTCTGTGTGGAGTCTGCACGTTCTCCCCGTGTCTGCATGAGTTTTCTCCGGGTGCTCCGGTTTCCTTCCAAAGTCCCATAGAAGTGCTGGTTAGATACATTGGCCATGCTAAATACTCCCTCAGTGTTAACCAAACAGGCGCCGGAGTGTAGCAACTGTGGGATTTTCACAGTAACTTCATTGCAGTGTTGATGTAAGCCTACTTGTGACACGAATAAATAACCTTTATACTTATTGACTGATGCTTGAGTGTTAAACCTCCCGATACAATCAGCACTTGTTTACACTGCAAAAACAATCCCATTCCAAGAGATACATGGGAGAGTGAACATCGAAGGGCCTGTTCCTGTGCAGCACTTTTCTTTGTTCTTAAGGCATCTTTAAGCATGTTCATTTGGAAATAATTTTATCCAAGATTTAACATAAATCTGTCTTCTTCACATCAGGTTATGGATCTGACTTTTATGGTAAGAAAAACATCCTTCAGTTCAGTTCCTGTTATTCAACTCCTCCAAAACAGTCATGGGGGCGATGGGTTATTCACTCAGACATTTCCCTAAGATGCTTTTAATGTGATAATCCTTGGAAATTTAAACAGATAGTGAAAAAATCATGACAGTTCAATGAATCCGATCACATTGCAGAAAGCCAAGACTAATATAACCTGCTGCCTGGCTAATTGGATTAGCTATGCTGCCTCACAGCACCAGGGACACAGGTTCGATTCCCGGCTTGCCTCACTGTCTGTGCGGAGTCTGCATGTTCTCCCCATGTCTGCATGGGTTCCCTCCGGCTGCTCCGGTTTCCTCCCACAGTCTGAAAAACGTGCTGTTAGGTGGATTGGCAATGCTAAAGTGTCCTCAGTGTCCACAGATGTACTGGATTGGTGGATTGGCCATTCTACATTGCCCCTTAGTGTCCACAGATGTGCAGGTTAGGTGGATTGGCCATTCTACATTGCCCCTTAGTGTCCACAGATGTGCGGGTTAGGTGGATTGGCCATTCTACATTGCCCCTTAGTGTCCACAGATGTGCGGGTTAGGTGGATTGGCCATGCTAAATATAGCACTCATGCCACGATGAATCATAGAATTCTAGTGCAGAAGGAGGCCATTCAGCCCATCGAGTTTGCACTGGCCCTGTCCCTGTAACCCCATGCATTTACCCTAGCTCGTCTCCCTGACACTAAGGGGCAATTTAGCATGGCCAATCCACCTAACCTGCATATCTTTGGAGTTTGGGAGGAAACCGGAGCACCCGGAGGAAACCCACGCAGACACGGGGAGAACGTGCAAACTCCACA
Source organism: Mustelus asterias (assembly GCF_964213995.1). Taxonomy (NCBI): domain Eukaryota; kingdom Metazoa; phylum Chordata; class Chondrichthyes; order Carcharhiniformes; family Triakidae; genus Mustelus; species Mustelus asterias. The sequence continues at coordinate 67,011 of NW_027590641.1, forward strand.
CAGACAGTGACCCGAGGCCAGGAATCGAACCCGGGTCCCTGGCGCTCTGACACCCCACGAAGGATCAATCTATTTCTGAATATGAAGATTTATTAATGTTGGGGGTACAGAGTGTGAGCAGAATAAGAGGATTTTAGGGCACCTTCGTGTTGAGCTGGGCCAGAGAACGGGGCTTTAAACATTTGAATTCAGTTTGTAAAATGTGGAAATAAGTCAGTGAAAATAGCGGTGAAGTTGATGGGTTGTTGTAAAAATCTGACCAGTTCACTGATGTACTTCGGGAGAGGTCCTTACCCAGGCTCAGCTCTGCGTGACTCCAGCCCCACACCAATGTGGTTGACTCAACTGTCCTCTGAAGTGACTGAGTCAGCCCTGTGGTTGTAAGAAAGCTCCAACGATGAATTTCCAAGGATGGACACTAAAGTCAGCAATGCCCACACACTGAGAATGAACAATACAGATTTTGGCACGACACATCGGTTATGTTACACCACACTAAGGGCCTCATGGTCTGATTTGCCAGCGGGATAAAGCCTCAGAACAGCAGGTTATGTCGTGTCCAAAGATGTGCAGGTTGGGTGGATTGGCCATGCTGAATTGCCCCTTCGTGTCCAAAGATGAGAAGGATAGGTGGATTAACCATGCTAACTTGCCCCTTCGTGTCCAAAGATCTGGAGGATCGGTTGATTGGCCATGTTAAATTGCCTTAACGGGCGCGAAAACTTGGTAAAGTCAGGTGTGAGGCGATTAGTACAATCCGTGCAGATGTCCACTTTACCAAGGCCCGAAAATGGCCGCGATCCGAACCGCGCCCGAAATGGGTGATGCATTTAAATTGACTTAATGAGCTGGATGCCCAATCTTACCTGCATTTCCGCCCTTACCATCGCGTTCGCCCGTCCAGATTCGGGGCGGAACAGATGTGCTCGGCAAAGGTCTGTTTCGGGCAGTCCAGCTCTGAGGGGGTAAGATCAGAGCTTCTGGCGGCTCTCTGACTCAGATCAGTGGTGGGGGGAGAGGGGGGTGGGGGTGCGGGAGGCCGGAGGTGGATCAGATCATTCTCTGGTCATGGGGGGAGGGGAGGGAGGTGGATCAGATCATTCTCTGGTCATGGGGGGAGGGGAGGGAGGTGGATCAGATCATTCTCTGGTGAAGGGGGCAGGGGTGGGAGGGTTGCTGTTGCCATTCTGCGGGTGATTGGTGGGGGGGGGGGGGTCGCGATCGGTCTGGGTAGTGGGGGAGGTGGGTGTAAAGGGGGATAGTTATGTTGTGGGGTGGGGCGATGTCTGTGGGGGCCATCACTCCCACTTTTCGCTCCCAGGTCACTTGATCCGCTTGTTGCTGCCCGGGAGCGATGTGACAGGGGCGCCCATTTCAGATGTATTTCTCACTGCGCACGCGCAGTTCAGAGCTCCGATCGGAGTTGCAGCGTTTCGAGAGCGAGAAGCCCCGCCCACAGAGCGATTCAGACTCACAATGTTTTTTCCAGGGTAAGTGCGTATGGGGCCCCCGGAGAACAGATTTCCAATTCAGATCTGAATTGCGTCCAGATTCAGTGCATGAAATCAAAATGGTAAAATCGGGCCCTTAGTGTGCAAAGGTGTACAGGTTCGGGGGATTGGCCATGCTAAATTGCCCCTTAGTGTCCAAAGACATGCTGGTCAGGTGCATTGACCATGCTAAATTCTCCCTAAGTACATGCGAACAGGTGCCGGAGTGTGGCGACTCGGGGATTTTCACAGTCGATTCATAGAGATTTACAGCATGGAAACAGGACCTTTGGCCCAAACTGTCCACACATCCCAGTTTTCACCAATAAGCTAGTCTCAATTGCCCGCATTTGGCCCACATCCCTTTATACCTGTAGAAATCATAGAATCCCTAATGTGCAGAAGGAGGCCATTTGGCCCATCGTGTCTGCACCAATCACAATCCCACCCAGACCCTATCCCTGTAACCCCACCCATTTATCATGCTCGTCCACCTGACACTAAGGGGCAATTTACTATAGCCAATCAACCTAACCTGCTCACCTTTGGACTGTGGAAGGGAACTGTAGCACCCGGGGGAAACCCACGCAGACACGGGGAGAATGTGCAGACTCCACACAGACAGAGACCTGAGGCTGGAATTGAACCCGGGTCCCTGCCGCTGTGAGGCAGCAGTGCTAACCACTGTGCCACCGTGCAGCCCATCTTACCCATGTAACTGTCTAAATGCTTTTTGAAAGGCAAAATTTTACCCGCCTCCACTACTGCCTCTGGCAGCTCGTTTGCAATAAGTGACTTTTCAACAAAATTAACTTAATTGCAGAGTTAATATAAGCCTACTTGTGACCAATAAATAAACTTTAATCTGTAAACGGTGCCATCTTTGATGAAGAGTAAGATAAAAGCAAAATACCGTGGATGCTGGAATCTGAAATAAAAACAGGAAATGCTGGAAAAACTCAGCAGGTCCGACAGCATCTGAGAGAATAGAGCAAATGTTTCAACTCTGGATGACCCTTCGTCAGACTCAAAGCGTTGTTTCTATTCTCTCTTCTGTCTGTGTGGAGTTTGCACATTCCCTCCGTGTCTGTGTGGGTTTCCTCCGGGTGCTCCGGTTTCCTCCCGCAGTCCAAAGATCTGCAGGTTAGGTGGATCGACCATGATAAATCGGCACTTAGTGTCAGGGGGACTAGCAGGGTAAATATGTGGGGTTACGGGGATAGGGCCTGGGTGGGATTGTTGTTGGTGTAGGCTCGATGGGCCAAATGGCCTCCTTCTGCACTATAGGGATTCTATGATTCACAGATGCTGTCAGACCTGCTGAGATTTTCCAGTATTTTCTGTTTTTGATAAAGTTATACCTCCCAAAGTAAACAGACAGTGGAAACAGAAGGTCCCTTATTTTATAACAAAATGGCGATTCTCGAACCACTGCCCAGAATCGACAGTCAGAAAAGGAACTTTGCTGTTAAATTAAAGTACTGTGTTCAGTGACACACGTTAAAATAATCTGGGTCAAATACCTTCAATTCACAATATTGATTACACAATAATGATTACACAATACTGATTACACAATACTGATTACACAAGACTGATTACACAACATTGATTACACAATACTGATTACACAACATTGATTACACAATATTGATTACACAACATTGATTACACAATTTTGATTACACAACATTGATTACACAACATTGATTACACAATACTGATTACACAGTATTGACTACACAATACTGATTACACAACATTGATTACACAATATTGATTACACAATATTTATTACACAACATTGATTACACAATATTGATTACACAGTATTGATTACACAACATTGATTACACAGTAATGATTACACAACATTGATTACACAATATTACAAAGAACAAAACAGCACAGGAACAGGTCCTTCGGCCCTCCAAGTCCGCGCCACTCCCTGGTCCAAACTAGACCATTCTTTTGTATCCCTCCATTCCCACTCCGTTCATGTGGCTAACCAGATAAGTCTTAATGGTTCCCAGTGTATCCGCCTCCACCACCTTGACGGCAGCGCATTCCAGGCTCCCACCATCCTCTGTGTAAAATACGTCCTTCTGATATCCGTGTTAAACCATCCCCCCCCTCACCTTGAACCTATGACCCCTCGTGAACGTCACCGCCGGCCTGGGAAAAAGCTTCCCACCGTTCACCCTAACTATGCCTTTCATAATTTTATACACCTCGATTAGGTCACCCCTCATCCTCCGTCTTTCCAGTGAGAACAACCCCAGTTTACCCAATTTCTCCTCATAACTAAGCCCTTCCATACCAGGCAACATCCTGGTCAACCTCCTCTGTACTCTCTCTAAAGCCTCCACGTCCTTCTGGTAGTGTGGCGACCAGAACTGGACGCAGTATTCCAAATGCGGCCGAACCAACGTTCGATACAATTGCAACATCAGACCCCAACTTTTATACTCTCTGCCCCATCCTATGAAGGCAAGCAAGCCATATGCCTTATTCACTGCCTTCTCCACCTGTGACGTCACCTTCAAGGATCTGTGGACTTGCACACCCAGGTCCCTCTGCGTATCTACACCCTTTATTGTTCTGCCATTTATCGTATAGCTCCTCCCTACGTGAGTTCTACCAAAATGCATCACTTCGCATTCATCTGGATTGAACTCCATCTGCCATTTCTTTGCCCAAATTTCCAGCCCATCTATATCCTTCTGTAGCCTCTGACAATGTTCCTCACTATCTGCAAGTCCAGCCATTTTCGTGTTGTCCGCAAAGTTACTGATCACTCCAGTTACAGCTTCTTCCAGATCGTTTATGCTATCACAAATAGCAGAGGTCCCAATACAGAGCCCTGCGGAACATCACTAGTCACAGGCATCCAGCCGGAAAAGGACCCTTCCACTACCACCCTCTGTCTTCTGTGACCAAGCCAGTTCTCCACCCATCTAGCCACCTTCCCCTTTATCCCATGAGATCCAACCTTTTGCACCAACCTACTATGAGGGACTTTGTCAAACGATTTACTAAAGTCCATATAGACGACATCCACGGCCCTTCCCTCGTCAACCATTCTAGTCACTTCTTCAAAAAACTCCACCAGGTTAGTGAGGCATGACCTCCCTCTCACAAAACCATGCTGACTATCGTTAAGGAGTTTATTCCTTTCTAAATGCGCATACATCCTAGCTCTAAGAATCCTCTCCAACAACTTCCCTACCACAGACGTCAAGCTCACCGACCTATAATTTCCCGGGTTATCCTTCCTACCCTTCTTAAATAACGGGACCACATCAGCTATCCTCCAATCATCTGGGACCTCACCTGTGTCCAGTGACGAGACAAAGATTTGCGTCAGAGGCCCAGCGATTTCATCTTTCGTCTCCATGAGCAGCCTTGGATAGATTCCATCAGGCCCTGGGGATTGGTCAGTCTTTATATTCCTCCTTTGTAATGGAGATTTTCTCTAATGGGTCAACACTCCCCTCCGAGACACTCCCAGTCAACACATCCCTCTCCTTTGCGAATGCCGATGCAAAGTATTCATTTAGTATCTCCCCTACTTCTTTGGGCTCTGAAGCATAATTCCCCACTTTTGTCCCTGAGAGGTCCGATTTTTTCCCTGACAACCCTTTTGTTCCTAACGTATGAATAAAATGCCTTGGGATTCTCCTTAATCCTGTCTGCCATGACATTTCGTGACCCGTTTTTGCCCTTCTAATTCCTCGTTTGAGTTCTTTCCGACTTTGTATTACTCCGGAGCTCCCTCTGTTTTTAGCTGCCTGGACCTAACGTACGCCTCTCTTTTCTTTTTCACCAATCCCTCAATTTCCCTGGTTATCCATGGTTCTCGATTCCTACCTTTCCTATCCTTCTTTTTTACAGGCACATGCCTATCCTGCAGCCCTATCAAATGTTCCTTAAAAGACTCCCACATGCCAGATGTGGATTTACCCTCAAACAGCCTCTCCCAATCAACAGCTGCCAATTTCTGCCTAATCCCACTTAAGTTAGCCTTCCCCCAATCCAACACCTTACCCTTGGGACACCACTCATCCTTTTCCATCACTATCCTAAAGCTAACAGAATTGTGGTTATTTTTGCCACATGTTCCCCTACCGTAACTTTGAAAACCTGACCGGGCTCATTCCCCGGTACTAGGTCCAGTATAGCCCCCTCTCTAGTCGGGCTATCTACATATTGTTCCAAAGAACCTTCCTGTACACATTTTACAAATTCCTCCCCATTCAGACTCCCAGCCCTACGCGATTTCCAGTCTATGCCAGGGACATTGAAGTCTCCCACTACAACAACCCTATTTTTCCTGCACCTATCCATTATCTCCTGACATATCCGTTCTTCCACTTCCCTTGGGCTGTTGGGGGGCCTGTAGCATACCCCCAACATCGTGACTGTGCCCTTCCTGTTTCTAAGCTCCACCCACAGTGACTCGTTACACGACCCCTCTGAATTGTCCCCCCTCTGCACCGCTGTACTATATTCTCTAACTAATACTGCTACTCCCCCACCTCTTTTGGTCCCTCCTCTGTCTCGCCTAAAACACTTGTACCCCGGAATATTCAGAATATTGATTCCACAACATTGATTACACAATATTGATTAAACAATATTGATTAAACAACTTTGATTACACAGTATTGATTACAGCACTTTGATTACAGAATTTTGATTACACAACTTTGATTACACAATATTGATTACACAACATTGATTACACAACATTGATTACACAATGTTGATTCGACAACATTGATTACACAACATTGATTACACAATACTGATTGTACAATATTTGTTGCACAATATTGATTTGACAACATTGATTACACAATACTGATGACACAATATTGATTATACAACATTCAGACAGACAGTGAAGAAATATAAACGGCATCATAATCTCTGTAAACTACTCAGTTTCCTTTAATTGACTGGTACTGGAGTGTGAAAAGACTACAATGTGACCAGCAAATATTCACTTAGCAAAAGCGAGTCACAATCTAAGAGATGTATCATAAAGAGTGCATTATACATGCTGAATTCCAAGATCACAGCATTCCCGTGAACCATCGAACCCACGGCAGTGCAGAAGGAGGCCCTACGGCCCATCGAGTCTGCACTGACTCTCTGACAGAGCATCTTACCTGCATTGGAATGATCCGGGTACATGTTTTCTTTTAAGACCAAAGTTAATATTTAAATGTGAAGACCTGAACGCCTCTCAATGCACAAATATTGTTCGTTTCAACATCATTTCCTGCAAACTTTAACATAAATCTGTTTGTTCTGTATCAGGATATGTCCCTAAATATTACAGTGAGGATAACAAACTTCATTGAACTTTTTGCCATTCATCTCCTCCAATAAATTCGTGAGGTGATTGATTAAGCGCTAAAATAATTCACTAAATTTGTTTCAAGCTTGAGAATACTTGAAACATAGAGTGCAAAATCACTGGGGACTTCATTGGGGCAGCACAGTGGTCAGCACTGCTACCTCACAGCGCCAGGGACCCAGGTTCGATTCCCGGCTTGGGTCACTGTGTGGAGTTTGCATGTTCTCCCCCATATCAGCGTGTGTTTTGTCCGGGTGCTCCGGTTTCCTCCCACAGTATGAAAGACGTGCCGATTGCAGTGCAGAAGGTGTCTATTCGGCCCTTCACGCCTGCACTGACCACAAACCCACCCAGCCCCCAGCCGGTAATCCCTATTTACCCTTGCTAGTGCCCCCTGGCACTGAGGGGGAATTTAGGCATGGCCAATCCACCTACCCGCACATCTTTGGAGTGTGGGAGGAAGCTGGGGCACCCGGAGGAAACCCACGCAGACACGGGGAGAACGTGCAGACATCACACAGACAGTGACCCAAGTTGGGAATTGAACCCGGGTTCCTGTGCTGTGAGGCAGTAGTGCTAACCATTGTGTCACCGTATGGCCCAGTCATTCACTGGCGCTTGAGACCTTGCAATGTAATCAGAACCTGTCTGATACAGTAAACAATAAATCACATTCTCAAAGATTTATCACAAACTGTGCATCAAATGCTGCTATCCCAGAGTGGTTAGCACTGCTGCATCACAGCGCCAGGGACCTGGTTTGATTCCTGGCTTGGGTCAATGTCTGTGCTGAATCTGCATGTTGATATAGAATAGTCATAGAATCCCTACACAGCAGAAGGAGGCCATGCAGCCCATCACATCTGCACCGACCACAATCCCACACAGACCCTGTCCCCGCAACCCCACATATCTATTCTGCTAGTCCTCCTGACACTCAGGGGTAATTTATCATGGCCAATCCACGTAACCCAGACATCTTTGGCGTGTGGGAGGAAAGCGGAACACCCAGAGGAAACCCATAAAGACAGGGGGAGAACATGCAGACTCCGCACAGAGAGTGACGCAAGGCTGGAATTGAACACGGGTCCCTGGCGCTGTGAGACGGCACTGCTAACCACTGTGCCACCGTGCCGCGTTGTCCCCATGTCTGTGTTCTCCATGGGTTTCCTCCGGGTGCTCTGGTTTCCTCCCACAGTCCGACCGACGTGCTGGTTAGATGCATTGGCCATGCAAAATTGTCCCTCAGTGGAAGAACAAATGTAGGGGTGACGTATACAATAAATGGCAGAGCCATCAAGAGTATAGAAACACGGAGGGACCTCGGTGTGCAAGTCCATAAATCCTTGAAGGTGGCAGTAGAGGTGGAGAAGGTGGTGAAGAAGGAATATGGTATGCTTTCCTTGATAGGACGGGATATAGAGTATAAAAGCTGGAGTCTGATGTTGCAGTTGTACAGAACGCTGGTTAGTCCACATTTGGAATACTGCATCCAGTTCTGGTCGCCGCACTACCAGAAGGACGTGGAGGCTTTAGAGAGAGTGCAGAGAAGGTTTGCCAGGATGTTGCCTGGTATGGAGGGTCTTAGCTATGAGGGGAGATTTGGTAAACCATAGAACCATAGAACCTTAGAAAATTACAGCTCAGAAACAGGCCTTTTGGCCCTTCTTGTCTGTGCCGAACCATTTTTTGCCTAGTCCCACTGACCTGCACTTGGACCATATCCCTCCAACCCCTCTCATCCATGAACCCGTCCAAGTTTTTCTTAAATGTTAAAAGTTTACCACTTTATCCGGCAGCTCATTCCACAGTCCCACCACTCTCTGCGTGAAGAAGCTCCCCCTAATATTCCCTTTAAACTTTTCTCCTTTCACCCTTAACCCATGCCCTTTGGTTTTTTTCTCCCCTCGCCTCAACAGAAAAAGCCTGCTTGCATTCACTATATCTATACCCATCAAAATCTTATATACCTCTACCAAATCTCCCCCCAATCTTCTACGCTCCAGGGAATAAAGTCCCAACCTATTTGATCTCTCGGGCTTGTTCTCCCTGGAAAGACGGAGAATGAGGGGAGACCTAATCGAGGTGTACAAAATTATGAAGGGTATAGATAGGGTGAACAGTGGGAAGCTTTTTCCCAGGTCGGAGGTGACGATCACGAGAGGTCACGGGCTCAAGGTGAGAGCGGCGAGTTTTTCGTTGTCCAGAACACCAACAACCTGTCCTGATCCCCACATGCCGACACTATAGTTAAGAAAGCCCACCAACGCCTCTTACTTTCACAGAAGACTGAGGAAATTTGGCATGTCAGCAACGAATCTCAGTAACTTTTACAGATGCATTATTTCTGGTTGGGTCACAGCTTGGTATGTCTCCTGCTCTGCCCAAGACTGTAAGGAACTACAAAAGGTTTTGAATGTAGCCCAATCCATCACGCAAACCAGCCTCGCATCCATTGACTCTGTCTATACTTCCCGCTGTCTCGGCAACGCATCCAGCATTATTAAGGACCCCACGTACCCCGGACATTCTCTCTTCTACCTTCTTTCTTCGGGAAAAAGATACAAAAATCTGAGGTCACGTACCAATCAACTAAAGAACAGCTTCTTCTCTGCTGCCGTCAGACTTTTGAATTGACTTATCTCGCATTTAGTTGACCTTTCTCTGCACCCAAGCTATGACTGTGACACTACGTTCTGCACTCTCTCCTTTCCTTCTCTATGTTTTGTCTGTATAGCGCGCAAGAAACAATACTTTTCATTATATGTTAATAAATGTGACAATAATAAGTCAAATCAAAATAAACTGAAAATTAAGCTCACATCAATTTTGTGAAGCCCTTTCAGTCCCAGCAAGTCATTTGCAGTTGTCTTATTTACCAAACGGTCGCTACTTATCCGTTTGAGACATTAATATTCAAAAGAAAACAAGAATAAATGACCTTCTTGTTGCCAGGATCTGTGATTTAGTATTGATCTAAAAGGTAACTAAGTAAAAAGAAAGGTAATTCGACAAGAAAACCAGATGAATGGGAAATCGAATAGCTTTTTCCATAATTCACACAGACCCATAATTTGCAAAATCGTGGTTATATGATGCAGTCATATAACAATGTGAATTTTAAATTGTATCTCTGCAAATCATCTTAATTTGGATTGCTCATCCACACAGACCACGATTCCAGCTATGGAAACTCTTTTAATTCATATCATTCATTCTCTCTCTCTCTATTTGTTTACCCAACAATAATAAGATCAGATAGTTTGAGACTAGGTGACACAGTGGTTAGTGCTGCTCCCTCACAGCGCCAGAGACCAGGGTTCACTTCCCGGCTTGGGTTACTGTCTGTGCGGAGTCTGACCGTTGTCCCCCATGTCATAGAGTCAGAGAGGTTTACAGCATGGAAACAGGCCCTTCAGCCCAACTGGTCCATGCCACCTTTTTTTAACCACTTAGCTACTCCCAATTGCCTGCATTTGGCCCATATCCCTCTATACCCATCTTACCCATGTAACTGTCTAAATGCTTCTTAAAAGACAAAATTGTATCCGCCTCTGCTACTGCCTCTGGCAGCTTCTTCCAGACATTCACCGCCCTCTGTGTGAAACAATTGACCCTCTGGGCCTTTTTGCATCTCTCCCCTCTCACCTTAAAGCTATGTCCTCTACCTTTGGAGTCCCCTACCTTCGGGAAAAGAAGTGGACTACCTGGGGCGGCACGGTGGCACAGTGGTTAGCACTGCTGCTTCACAGCACCAGGGACCCGGGTTCAATTCTGGTCTCGCGTCACTGACTGTGTGGAGTTGGCACATTCTCCCTGTGTCTGCGTGGGTTTCCTCCGGGTGCTCCGGTTTCCTCCCACAGTCCAAAGATGTGTGGGTTAGGTTGATTGGCAATGCTAAATTGACCCTAGTGTCAGGAGAATTAGCAGGGATATGTGGGGTTATGGGAATAGGGCCTGGGTGGGATTGTGGTCGGTGCAGACTTGATGGGCCGAATAGCCTCCTTCTGCACACCAGGGATTCTGTGATTTGATGTTTAACACAGAAGTGAATTTGAAACATTATTTCTGTTTTCCTCCCCAGACAAACACGTTCTTTCCTGGCTGGTCTTTCGGGGCGTGGTTGTTGTTTGCGCTTAGAATCTGCTTCAGCACTTGATGTAACATCAATCCAGTCGTTGCATAAGCAGTAACACCGAAGATATCATTGCAGAGGACATCAACTCACTTCCTGCGAGCTTCATTGCAGCTTAATATCACATGAAGCAACTAGAACAGCATCACCTTCTGAGAAATGAAGACCAGAGTGCGATTGTAAACTATCAACATTTTTAAAATCATAAGGAGACATTCGACCTCCGGCATTTGTTGAAACTTCTTTTTGTAAAAGTCTTTGAAGAACAATGAGCCAAACTGTCGTGGAAACTGCATTTTATTTCAGGATTTGAATATTTCAAACAGCCTCATTGTAAGGTTTACTAGTTCCTCAACAGAAAACAGAAGATTCATTCCTGAAACATTACACTGTGCATCACATCATTGAGTTGACAGCAAATTAGCATCATGACATTGCTGTTTTAACGGGGGAATCTGGCTGAAAAATCTCTTATTTATAATATCGTGCGGAATAAAAAAAGACATTCCTTCTCATTTTAAACATCGTCATTCTGTGAAACATGGGAGCTAAAAAAAACATAGCACGGGAGTTATTCATGACGATGCTTTGTCCGTCAGGCTCCCTTCTCATTTCTCATTCTGAAACCACCCAGTAAATCCCGGTGGCCACATGATGCTTTTGCGTTGTTAAATGTTGCATTATTTTGGGTTGAATGGAATCCAGTGGTTCAGTTCCGTTTTTGCATTGGCTTCAACCGGATCGAGTTTATACAGCTTCACATTCCATGGCATGACTTGAGCTGAGCTCAAAGCAGGTTGGACGGTTGAGTTCAGTTGAACGCTAAGATGTCACAGTAATTTCATTGCAATGTTAATGTAAGCCTACTTGTGACACTAATAAATAAACTTTTAAACTAACATTTTTATTAAAGACAACCTTTCTTGATTAGTGCCCTGCACCCTAACAGCCTCTCCACCTACAGGGAAACATCTGCACTCGAGATACAGAATTTCAGTGACTCCCTATTCACAGGATAATATATCGACATATCGATTGTGGTCCTTCAGTACTTTTCCATTCACAGAGATGTCCATTCTAAATATGTCTCTTTGCGCATCTCTATCCACACCTCCTATCCATTGACTCTGTCTACACTTCCCGCTGCCTCGGAAAAAGCAGCCGGCATAATCAAGGACCCCACACACGCCGGGCATTCTCCCTCCCACCTTCTTCCATCAGGTGACCTCCGTCTGAGGTCACGTACCAACCAACTCAAGAACAGCCTCTTCCTTGCTGCCATCAGACTTTTGAATGGACCTACCCCGCATTAAGTTGACCTTTCTCTCCACCCTAGATATGACTGTAACATTCAGCACCCTCTCCTTTCCCTGGAATCATAGAAACCCGACAGTGAAGAAAGAGGCCATTCGGCCCATCGAGTCTGCATTGACAACAATCCCACCCGGGTCCTATCCCCATAGTCCCAAATATTTACCCTGCTAATCCCTCTAACCTACATATCCCAGGACACTAAGGGGCAATTTATCATTGCCAATGCACCTAACCCGCACACCTTTGGATTGTGGGAGGAAACCAGACCCGGAGGAAACCCACGCAGACACGGGGAGAATGTGAAAACTCCACACAGACAGTGGCCCAAGCCGGGAATCAACCCCAGTTCTCTGGAGCTGTGATGCAGCAGTGCTAACCACCATGCCATTGTGCTGCTCACCACTGTGCAATATGCATTGTCTGTATAGCGTGCAAGAAACAATACCTTTCACTGTGTACTAATACATGTGACAAGAATCAAATCAAATCAAAACAAATCATCACAAAATTAAATAATTTAATTTATTCCTCCATCTGCCAACTTGTTCCCCATTCTGTTCTTTTGTCTCTATCTCTGTGCAGCCCCTTTGAATCCTCCTCATAGCTTTAATTCACAATTAGTTTAGAATCATATTGGAAATCTGGTAGCTTACTCCCAGCATCTTCAGTTATTTTGTTGACATATATTGGCCGAGTGGTATTATCGCCAGACTATTAATCCAGAAACTCAGCGAATGTTCCAGGGACCCGGGTTCGAATCCCGCCATGACAGACGATGGAATTGGAATGCAATAAAAAATATCTGGAATTAAGAATCTACTGATGACCATGAAACCATTGTCGACTGTCGGAAAAGCCCATCTGGTTCACGAATGTCCTTCAGGGAAGGAAATCTGCCGTGCGGACCCGGTCTGGCTCACATGTGACTCCAGAGCCGCAGCAATGTGGTGGACTCTCAACTGCCCTCGAGCAAGTAGGGATGGGCAATAAATGTTGGCCCAGCCAGCGACGCCCATGTCCCACGAACAAATAATAAAAAAAACATAAACAGCTACATCCCCAATACAAATTTTTGCAATATTTCATAAGTTACAGCCAACCAGCCTGAATGTGCTTCAGTATCCCGACTCACTGTTCCGTGCCTGCTGACGAATTATCTATCCAATCCGGGCTGTCAACCTGAGCCACAATCGGACACCTCGACTCTTTGTGCTGCATGCTATGGGATTGTTGTAATCCAAATCTATGACATCAACTGGCCCCATGGTGTAGGGCGGTGAACTCACTTGCCTACATGACAAGGGTGTGATTCAGTCTACTACCAATGATGTGAGTTCAATCTCCCTACAGGCTGCAGTGATTTGTAAATATTGTCTCCACACCTTGTCGAAGAGTGGCATCGACAGAGTGGATAGTCAGAGGCTCTTTCCTAGGGTAGAAAAGTCAAGTACTAGGGGCCATAGGTTTAAGGTGCGTGGGGAAAAGATCAGAGGAGATCTGTGAGGCAAGTTTTTTACACAGAGGGTGGTGAATGGCTGGAACGCGCTGCCCGAGGAGGTGGTGGGAGCAGGTACGAGAGGGGCATTTAAGGGGCATCTCGATGAATACATGAATAGAATGGGAATGGAAGGATACGGATTCTGTAAGTGCATACGGTTTTAGTTTAGGCAGGCATTATGATTGGCGCAGGCTTGGAGGGCCGAAGGGCCTGTTCCTGTGCTGTACTGTTCTTTGTTCTTTGAGTGGTGAACTGAAATGGGCAGCACGGTGGTACAGTTGTTGGCACTGCTGCCTCACAGTGCCAGGGACTCGGGTTCGATTCCTGGCTTGGATCACTGTCTGTGCGGAGTCTGCATGTTCTCTCCGTGTCTGCATGGGTTTCCTCCGGCTGCCCCCGTTTTCTCCCACAGTCTGAAAGACGTGCTGGTTAGGTGCGTTGGCCATGTTAAATTCTCCCTCTGTGTACCCAAACAGGCACTGGAGTGTGGGGACTAGGGGATTTTCACAGTAACTACATTGCAGTGTTAATGTAAGCCTACTTGTGACACTAATAAAAACAGCACATTTACTATATCAGCAGTTATCTATTTCAGTGCACGAAAGTCGGCTTTACGTTTTGGCGATGTTATATGGTTTAAATCCCTCGACTTATACTTATACTTCCACTCCAGATACTGAGAGCTCCTTGCTCTTACGAGTAAGTCCATTGGTTATCCTCTATTCCTGCTATGGAAATGACGTGTTCCACTGTGAAAACAGATGCAGAATACAGAATCCTCAAAATAAAGATTCAGAAGGGTGCAGAGGGGGCATTCTTTCACATAGAGGGTGGTGAATGTCTGGAACAAGCTGCCAGAGGCAGTAGGAGAGGGGGGTACAATTTTGTATTTTAAAAAGCGTTCAGTCAGTTCCATGGGTACGATGGGTATAGAGAGACATGGGCCAAATGCGGGCAATTGGGACGAGCTTAAAGGTAAAAACTGGGCGGCACGGACACGTTGGGCCGAAGGGCCTGTTTCCATGCTGTAAACCTCAATGACTCGATAACATAGGAACAGGAATTAAGAGCAGAAGTCGGCAAATTCAGCCCTTCGAGCCTGATCTGCCATTCAATCAGATCATGGCTGATCTCTCCCTGGTCTCAAATCCACCTCCCCACCTGTTCCCCATATCCCCTTATCCCTTTTTTATTAGAAATATATCCATCTCCTTCTTGAAACCATTCAATGATTCAGACTCCACCGCGCGATGGGGCAGCGAGTTCCACAAACTCACCACCCTCTGCGAGAAGTAGTTCCTCCTCATCTCAGTTTTAAATCTATCGCCTCTCAACCTATACCTGTGACCTCTTGTTCGAGATTGCCCCATAAGAGGAAACATTTGGTCTACATTTACTTTATCAATCCCTTTTAAAATTTTATATACCTCCATCAGATCCCCTCTCATCCCTCTGAACTCCAGTGAGTACAAGCCCAAAGTGATTAATCTCTCCTCATACGTCAATCCTCTCACCCCCAGAATCAATCTGGTGAACCTCCTCTGAACTGCCTCCAATGCAGCAACATCCTTCCTCAAATAAAGAGACCAAAACTGGACACAATACTCCAGATACTCTGCGGGATTTTCATAGAATCATAGATAAAAAGGTTCTTATCACTTGGAAAGGTTTCATCAGTAATGAGGGGACCTTAGTACATTTTGTTTGACCCGAAGTGGGAGGCAGCCATTCCTGATCGAAACTGGACGATCTTAATATCTTGGAACAGTGGAGTTCAAAGAGGTGCGAGAGACAATGAAATGGGAGATGGGAGGGAAGGAGGAAATGTAAGGAAAGTCACTGAGCTGAGTTATATGATTATATATATAGGTGAGAGGGGAAAGATTTCAAACGGAGCTGAGGGGCAACTTCTTCAAACGGAGGGTGGTGTGTGTATGGAATGAGCTGCCGGAGAAAGTGGTTGAGGCAAGTTCAATACCAACATTTAAAAAGCATTTGGATAGAGGGGAAGGATTAGAGGGATATGGACTGAACGCGGGCAATTGGGACCAGCTGGGAGGGCACCATGGTCAGCATGAACTGTTTGGGCCGAAGGACCTGTTTCCATGCTGTATTGCTCTGTGACTCGATATAGGCTGTGTGACGAGATATTCTGTGACTCTGCTCAGTGAAGTTGTAAAACTTGAAGTGTCCTTCCAGAAACCAAGAAAGATTTATGTTTCAAAATACACCCCTGTTTCTGAATATTTTGGATTTCCACAGTGCAGTGGAAGAGTGTCAGAATTCATGTGGTTTGCCTTGAATATCGTGATAGCAGTTTTGCCTTGAGTATTATTTCTGGAATTTGATCGATCAACATCTGTAAGAGATAATTGACAAGAAATTAGCAGGGGGGTAGCAGGGTAAATATGTGGGGTAATGGGGATAGGGCCTGGGTGGGAATGTGGTCAGTGCGGAATCGATGGGCCAAATAACCTCCTTCTGCACTGCAGGGATTCTATGATTCTATGATCTTGGTTTCAGATAAAGCTCGGCACCACATTGTGGGCCGAAGTGCCTGTTCTGTGCTGTACTGTTCTATGTTCTATCTATGAAAGTGCTTATAAGACTATTCTCACCAACTGGAATTTTAATAAGACTGTCCATAATATACCACCTGAATCTCCCACACCTCATTTTTAAATTTTGCCTCCTCGTAACTGACCCTTCAGCTCAGGGGAACAGCTGCTCTCTCTCCACCCTGTCCATGTTCTTCATAATCTTGTACACCTCGATCAGGTCGCCCCTCAGTCTTTGCTCCAGAGAAAACAAACCAAACCTATCCAACCTCTCTTCATTCCTTAAATGTTCCGTCCCAGGCAGCATCTTGGCGAATCTCCTCTGCATCACCTCCAGTGCAATCACATCCTTCCTATAATGTGTCGACCAGAACTGCACACAGTGCTCCAGCTGTGGCCAAACCAACGCTCTATACAACTCCATCATGACCTCTACTTTTTTGTAATTTATACCACGATTGACAAAGTTGAACAATAATATTCCAGCAACGAGGAATCGCTGGCAACCCCTCATCACACCTCAGCAGCTATAGACGCTGGTCGGGTCTGTGGTCCCGTGAGCCGTCCCTCTGGTCAGGAGGGAACCACTGCCGTTCCACCAGCCCAGGTATTCTGCTGCGGGGAAGCAACTTCACTCTCTCCAAAGTTAGGAGGTGGTGGGAGGAAGCCTCCTCATAGCAGACGTTATGTCCAATCTATTTAGGGTCTACCGGTGATGGAGTGGTTAGCACTGCTGCCTCACAGAGCGAGGGACCCGGGTTCGGTTCCCGGCTTGTGTCACTGCCTGTGTGGAGTCTGCATGTTCTCTCCATGTCTGCGTGGGTTTCCTCTGGTTTCCTCCCACAGGCTGAAAGACGTGCTGGTTGGGGTGCATTGGCCATGCTAAATTATCCCTCAGTGTACACGAACAGGAACCGGAGTGTGGTGACTCCGGGATTTTCACAGTAACTTCATTGTAGTGTTAATGTAAGCCCGCTTGTGACACGAATAAATATATTTTAATCGGTTGCAATCACCGACCAGGAACTCCAATGGCAGCGAGAATAGGATAGTAACTGGCTCCAGCTTGACCGATAGTGGATCAGTGTGTTTTCTGAGAGAAGCGATGGTGTCTGCCTATGGCATAAACCATGGCCATTTACTGAGGTCTCACACTGAATGTCTTCTCTTTAATAAACAGCAGAAACACTCCTGAGACTCGGCAGAGCAACCTATTAGAGTAATCAATTACAGGTGAGAAAACAAACAACACACTGCAATGCTGGCGCTGAGAAGGAGCAATGATTGGATTTGATTTGATTTATTATTGTCACGTGTTAGTATACAGTGAAAAATATTGTTTCTTGCGCGCACCACGGACAAAGCATACCATTCATAGAGAAGGAAAGGAGAGAGTGCAGAATGTAGTGTTACAGTCATGGCTACCGTATAGAGAAGGATCAACTTCACATAATAATAAAGTATTATATAATATATATATTATATGTTGTATGCGGCTACCTGAATATAAGGTAGGTTCATTCAAAAGTCTGACAGCAGCAGGGAAGAAGCTGTTCTTGAGTCGGTTGGTACGTGACCCCAGACTTTTGTATCTTTTTCCCGACAGAAGAGGGTGGAAGAGAGAATGTCCGGGGTGTGTGGGGTCCTTGATTATGCCGGCTGCTTTTCCCGAGGCAGCGGGAAGTGTAGACAGAGTCAATGGGTGGGAGGCTGGTTTGAGTGATGGACTAGGCTTCGTTCACAACCCTTTATAGTTTCTTGCAGCCTTGGACAGAGCAGAAGCCAGACCCAGCTGTGATACAACCAGAAAGAATGCTTTCTATGGTGCATCTATAAAAGTTGGTGAGAGTCGGAGCTGACATGCCAAATTTCCTTAGCCTCCTGAGAAAGTAGAGGCACCGGTGGGTTTTCTTAACCTTTGCATCGGTGTGGGGGGATCAGGGTAGGTTGTTGGTGATCTGGACACCTAGAAACCTGAAGCTCTCGATCATTTCCACTTCATCCCCAATTTTCAATGAAAATAGTGTTCCATTGTGATGAGAAATTCAGATCAGAAATAAGTTTCATGTTTTTCATTCCGGTCTGTTTCATTACATTAAAGATACAATATAATTGCAATTTATTCAGGCTGTCAGTGGGGTGAATTATAGGCTAAATTTCCCCTTCGTGTTCCGGAATGTGTCGGTTCGAGGTGTTGGTGGGGTAAATATGTGGGGTTATGGTGATTGGGCCTGGGCGGGATTGTTGTTGGTGCAGACTCGATGGGCCGAATGGCCTCTTTTGCACTGTTGGGTTTCTGTGATACAATTTATGATGAGTCTGTACTGACCACAACCCCACCCAGGCCCTATTTCCGTAACCCCACGTATCCACCCTGATAGTCCCCCTGACAATCACGGACAATTTTCAGCACGGCCAATGCACCTAACCTGCACATCTTTGGCCTGTGGGAGGAAAGTGGAGCACCTGGAGGAAACCCATGCAGACACGCGGAGAATGTGCGGACTCCACACATGGAGTGACCCAAGGTCGGATTCGAACCAGGATCCCTGGCGCTGTGAGGGAGCACTAACCCCATGGTGCAAAGCTCAATCCAGCTGCCTTTCTGACAAAGAATGCAGTTGTGTTCTGTACTTCCGGCTTCCATGAATTATCGAGTCAGATGTTACTTGTTCCATGCCCTCTGATGAAAGCAATAACAGCAACATCAGCACGAGGGGTGCTGAGGGAAGCCCTGTTGCCAATCTGTGCAGCAGAGTATGATGCCCCAGCTTAGTCACTGGACTGTTTCGTTTTGTGTAAAAGATGTACAATTTTTAGTAAAGCTCATATTTCATTTCATTATAAATGTAGTCCTGGTACGAGATGGTGACTGTGCCAAGGCTGCATTTCCTGCCCACAAGTTACTGTTTAGCATGAGGTGCTTGGATTTCTTTTTGAATGTGTGGCCCCTTTGAGAATGTGACTGATACAATGGTGTCAGACAGGCATTCTCTGCTTTTCACACAGCGCTGATCAAGTTTCTAAAGTTTATTTAATCATGTAACAAGTCGGCTCACATTAACAGTGCAATGAAGTTACTGTGAAAATCCCCGAGTTGCCACACTCCGGCGCCTGTTCGGGTACACTGAGGGAGGATTTAGCATGATCAATGCAACTAAACAGCACGTCTTCTGATCTGTGGGAGGAAACCAGAGCACCCGGAGGAAACCCATGCAGACACGGGGAGAACGTGCAGACTGCGCACAGGCAGTGACCCAAACCGGGGATCAAACCCGGGTCTCTGGCGCTGTGAGGCAGCAGTGCTAACGATTGTGCCACCATGCCACCCATACATACAAAGAACAAAGGAAAGTACAGCACAGGAACAGGCCCTTCGGCCCTCCAAACCTCTGCCGATCATGAAGCCCTAACTAAACTACAAAAAACAACTTCTGCCCTTACTCAAGACGGTCGGGGTTGAGGACCTTAAAACAATCACTATTACTAAAGAGGTAGTGCTGGGTAGGCTAATGGGACTAAAGGTAGACAAGTCCCCTGGTGCGGATGGAATGCATCCCAGGGCACTAAAAGAAACGGCAGAAGTAATAGCAAATTCATTAGTTGTAATTTTTCAAAATTCACTGGGCTCTGGGGAGGTGCCAGCTGATTGGAAAACAGCTAATGTAACGCCACTGTTTAAAAAAGGAGGTAGACAAAAGGCAGGTAACTACAGGCCGGTGAGCTTAACATCCGTAGTTGGGAAAATGCTGGAATCTATCATTAAGGAAGAAATAACAGGACACCTGGAAAAGAATGGTTCAATCAAGCAGACGCAGCATGGATTCTTGAAGGGAAAGCCATGTTTGACTAATTTACTGGAATTTTTTGAGGATACGACGAGTGCAGTTGACAGAGGGGAACCAGTGGATGTTGTGTAAATAGATTTCCTGAAGGCTTTCGATAAGGTGCCTCACAAAAGGTTGCTGCATAAGATAAAGGTACACGGAGTTGGGGGTAAAGTGTTAGCGTGGATTGAGGATTGGCTATCGAACAGAAAGCAGAGAGTCGGAATAAATGGGTGCTTTTCCGGTTGGCAATCAGTGACGAGTAGCGTGCCGCAGGGATCGGTGCTGGGGCCTCAACGATTTACCATATACATCGACGATCTGGAGGAGGGGAGCGAGTGTCGGGTAACAAAGTTTGCGGATGATACAAAGGTGAGTGGGAAAGCAAATTGCGTGGAGGACACAGAGAGTCTGCAGAGAGATTTGGATCGGCTAAGTCATTGGGCAAGGATCTGGCAGATGGAGGATAACGTTGGTAAGTGTGAGGTTATCCACTTTGGAAGGAATAATAGTAAAATGGACTCTTATTTAAACGGTGAAGAATTACAACATGCTACTGTGCAGAGGGACCTGGGGGTCCTTGTGCATGAATCACAAACACTCAGTTTGCAGGTGCAGCAGGTGATTAGGAAGGCAAATGGAATGTTGGCCTTTATCGTGAGAGGGATGGAGTATAAAAGCAGGGAGGTCATGCTGCAGCAGTACAGGGTACTGGAGAGGCCGCACTTAGAGTACTGTGTACAGTTTTGGTCCCCATTTTAAGAAAGGATATATTAGCTTTGGAGGCGGGACAGAGAAGGTTCACCAGGTCGATTCCGGAGATGAGGGGGTCAGCTTATGAGGAGAGTTTGAGTAGACTGGGCCTGTACTCATTGGAGTTGAGAAGGTTGAGGGGAGATCTTATAGAGACATATAAGATAATGAAGGGGCTAGACAGGGTAGAAGAAACGAGGTTATTTCCACTTCCAATGTAAACAAGAACAAGGGGGCATAGCCTCAAAATATGGGGGAGTCAATTTAGAACAGAGTTGAGGAGGAACTTCTTCTCCCAGAGCGGAGTGAATCTTTGGAATTCTCTGCCCAATGAAGCAGTCGTGGCTACCTCCTTAAATCTGTTTAAGTCACAGATAGATAGATTTTTAACCATTAAGGGAATTAAGCGTTATGGGGAGCGGGCGGGTAAGTGGCACTGAACCCACTATCAGATCAGCCATGATCTTATTGAATGGCGGAGCAGGCTTGAGGGGCTGGCTGGCCTACTCCTGCTCCTATTTCTTATGTTCTTATGTTCTAACATTACAGTCTATTGTTGTCAGATTCTGATCCAGTATTGTAACATCCCGTTCTATTCTTCCCAGATCCTGGTCCAGTATTGGAACATTCCAGTCTATTGTTCTCTGATTCTGATCCTGTATTGGAACATAACAGTGTATTGTTGTCAGATTCTGCTGCAGTATTGGACCATCCCGGTCCATTGTTCCCTGACTCTGATCCAGCATTGTAACATTACAACCTTTAGTTTTCAGATTCTGATCCATTATTGGAACATTGCAGCCTACTGTTCTCAGAATCTGATCCATTATTGGAACATTGCAGTCTATTGCTCTCAGTTTCTGATCCAGTATTGGAACATTGCAGTCTTTTGATCTCAAATTCTAATCCAGAATTAGAACATTACAGTCGATTGTTCTCAGATTCTGATCCATTATAGGAAAATTGCAGTCTATTGTTCCCAGATTCTGAACCAGGATTGGAACATTGCAGTCTTTTGATCTCAAATTCTAATCCAGTATTGGAACATTACAGTCGATTGTTCTCAGATTCTGATCCATTATAGGAAAATTGCAGTCTATTGTTCCCAGATTCTGAACCAGGATTGGAACATTACAACCTATTGTTCTCAGAGTCCGATCCATTATTCGAACATTGCAGTCTATTTTACTCAGATTATGTCCTTTAGTGCAACTTTACAGTCCATTGTTCTCAGATTCTGATCCAGTATTTGTAAGAGGGAGGTCGTGCCTTACAACATTGGTGGAGTTTTTTGAGGAAGTGACAAAAACAGTTGACGAAGGAAGGGCTGTGGATGTCGTCTCTACGGATTTCAGTAAGGCATTTGACAAAGTCCCTCATGGCAGGTTGGTTAAGAAGGTTAAGGCTCATGGGATACAAGGAGAGGTGGCTAGATGGGTAGAGAACTGGCTTGGCCACAGGAAGAAGTTTAGTAACACCAGGTTAAAGTCCAACAGTTTATTTGGCAGGAAAAGCCACACAAGCTTTCGGAGCTCCAAGCCCCTTCCTCGGGTGAGGGCTCCGAAAGCGTTTGTGGCTTTTGCTACCAAATAAACCTGTTGGACTTTAACCTGGTGTTGTTAAACTTCTTACTGTTTTTACCCCAGTCCAACGCCAGCATCTCCACATCTTGGCCACAGGAGACAGAGGGTAGCAGTCGAAGAGTCTTTTTCCGGCAGGAGGTCTGTGACTTTACAGTCTATTGCCCTCAGAATCTGATCCAGTATTGAAACATTGCAGTCGATTGTTCTCAGATTCTGATCCTTTATTAGAACATCCCGGTCCATTTTTCCGACATTGCCATCCATTATTGGAACATGATAGTCTATTGTTCTCGGATTCTGATCCATTATTGGAAAATTGCAGTCGATGTTTCCCTGATTCTGATCCATTATTCGAACATTGCAGTCTATTGTTCTCATAATCTGATCCATTATTAGAGCATCCCGGTCCATTGTTCCCACATTGTCATCCATTATTGGAACACTAGTGTATTGTTCTCAGTTTCTCATCCATTATTGGAAAATCCCTTTCCATTGTTCCCAGATACTGAACCAGTGTTGGAACAGTACAGTCTAATATTCTCCGATTCTGGCCCAGTATTGGAACATTGCAGTCTATTGTTCTCAGATTCTGATCCAGTATTGGAACATTACAGTCTGATCCATCATTGCAATATCGAGGTGCACTGTTCTCAGATTCTGATCCAGTATTGGAACATTACAGTCTATTGTTCAGATTCTGATCAACGGTTGGAACATTGGAGTCTATTGTTCTCAAATTCTGCTCCAGTATTGGAACATGACTGTCGATTGATCTCAGATTCTGATCCATCATTGTAATATCCCGGTCCACTGTTCTCAGATTCTGATCCAGTATTGGAACATTGAAGTCTACTATTCCCAGATTCTGATCAATGATTGGAACATTACAGCCTATTGTTCTCTGAGTCCGATCCAGTATTCGAACTTTGCAGTGTATTGTTCTCAGATTCTGATGGAGCACTGGAACATTACAAACTATTGTTCACAGATACTGATCCATTATTGGAAATTTGCAGTCTGTTTTTTTCTCAGAGTCTGAACCAGTATTGGAACATTACAGCGTATTGTTCCCAGAGTCCGATCCAGTATTCGAACATTGCAAAATATTGTTCTCAGACTCTGATCCAGTATTGGGCCATTAGAGTCCACTGTTCTCAGATTCTGATCCACTATTGCAACATTCCAGCCTGTTGATCTCAGATTCTGATCCATCATTGTAACATCCCGGTCCATTGTTCTCAGATTCTGATCCAGTACTGGAACAATAGAGCCTATTGTTCTCAGATTCTGATGCAGTATTGGAACATTACGGCCTATTGTTCAGATTCTGATCAACGATGGGAACATCACAGTCTGCTGTTCTCAAATTCTGATCCTTTATTGGAACATTACCGTTTATTGTTCTTAGAATCTTATCCATTATTGGAACATCCCGGGCCATTGTTTCCAGCTTCTGATCCATTATTGGAACATGACAGTCTATTTATCTCAGATTCTGAACCAGTATTGGAAAATTACAGTCTATTGTTCTCAGATGCCGATCCAGTATTGGACCATTGCAATCTATTGTTCCCAGATTCTGATCCATAATGGAACATTGCAGTGTATTGTTCTCAGATTCTGATCCAGTATTGGAACATTGCAGTCTATTTTTCTCAGATTCTGATCCATTATAGGAACAGCCCGGACCATTGTTCCCTCATTCTGGTCCATTATTGGAACAATGCAGTCTACTATTCTCAGATTCTTTTCAATTATTCTGACATTGCGGTCGATTGTTCTCAGATTCTGATCCAGTATTGGAACATTACAGTCTATTCATCTCAGATTCTGACCCATCATTGTAATATCCCGGTCCATTGTTCTCAGATTCTGATCCAGTACTGGAACAATAGAGTCTATTGTTCTCAGATTCTGATCCAGTGTTGGAATATTACATTCTATTGTTCTCAGATCCATTATTGTAACATCCCGGTCAATTGTTCCCAGATTCTAATCCGTATTGGGACATTACAGACTATAGTTCTCAGTTTCTGATCCATTATTGGAACATTGCAGTCTATTGTTCTCAGACTCTGATCCAGTAATTCAACACTACAGTGTATTGTTCTCCAAATATGATACATTATTGGAAAATCCTGGTCCATTGTTCCCAGATTCTGATCTAGTATTGGAACATTACAGTCTATTGTTCTCAGATTCTGAACGATTATTGGAACATGAGAGTGTGTTTTTCTCAGATTCTGATTCATTGTTGGAACATGACAGTCTATTGTTTTCAGATTCTAATCCAGTGTTGGAACATTACAGCCTATAGTTCTCATATTCTGAACAATTATTGGAACATTGCAGTCTATTGTTCTCAGGTTCTGGTCCAGTATTAGAACATTACAGTCTATTGTTCTTAGAATCTTATCCATTATTGGAACATCCCGGGCCATTGTTTCCAGCTTCTGATCCATTATTGGAACATGACAGTCTTTTTATCTCAGATTCTGAACCAGTATTGGAAAATTACAGTCTATTGTTTTCAGATTCTGATCCAGTATTGTAACATTGCAATCTATTGTTCCCAGATTCTGATCCATAATGGAACATTACAGTGTATTGTTCTCAGATTCTGTTCCAGCATTGGAAGATTACAGTCTATTCTTATCAGATTCTCATCAAGTATTGGAACATTGCAGTCTATTTTTCTCAGATGCTGATCCATTATAGGAACAGCCCTCATTCTGGTCCATTATTTGAACATTGCAGTCTATTGTTCTCAGTTTCTGATCAATGATTGGAACATTACAATCTGTTGTTCTCAAATTCTGATCCAGTATTGGAACATTGCATTCCATTGTTCTCAGATTATAATCCTTTATTGGAACATTGCAGTCTATTGTTCTCAGATTCTGAACCAGTATTGGAACTTTACAGTCTATTGCTCTCAGAATCTGATCCAGTATTGAAACATTGCAGTCTATTGTTCTCAGATTCTGATCCAATATTGGAACATTGCAGTCTCTTTTTCTCAGATTCTGATCCATTATTGGAACATTGCAGTCTATTCTTCTCAGATTCTGATCCAGTATTGGAATATTACAGTCTATTGATCACAGATTCTATTTTTCTCAGGTTCTAATCCATTATAGGAACAACCCGGACCATGGTTCCCACATTCTGATCCAGTATTGGAGCTTTGCAGTCTATATTTCTCAGATTCTGAACCAGTATTGGAACATTTCAGTCTATTGTTTAGATTCTGATCAATCATTGGAACATTACAGTGTTGTTCTCAAATTATTTTCCATTATTGGAACATTACGGTCTGTTGTTCTCAAATTCTGATCCAGTATTGGAACGTGACAGTCTTTTGTTCTCAGATTCTGATCCATTATTTGAAAATTGCAGTCTATTTTTCTCAAGTTCTGAACCAGGATTGGAACATTACAGCCTCTTGTTCTCAGAGTCCAATCGATTATTTGAACATTGCAGTGTATTGTTCTCAGATTATGAACCAGTGTTGGAACATTACAGTCTATTGTTCATAGAGTCTGATCCATTATTGGAAAATTGCAGTCTATTTTTCTCAGATTCTGAACCAGTATTTGAACATTGCAGCCTATTGTTCTCAGAGTCCGATCCATTATTCGAACATTGCAGTGTATTGTTCTCAAATACTGATCTAGCATTGGAACATTACAGTCTATTTTTCTCAGATTCTGATCCAGTATTGTAAAATCCCAGTCTCTTGTTCCCAGATTCTAATCCAGTATTGGAATATTACAGCCTATATTTTTCAGATTCTGATCCATTATTGGAACATTGCAGCCTACTGTTCTCAGATTCTGATCCAGTATTGGAACATTGCAGTCTATTTTTCTCCGATTCTGATCCAGTATTGTAAAACCCTGGTCTATTGTTCCCAAATTCTAATCCAGTATTGGAAAATTACAGCCTATAGTTTTGAGATTCTGATCAATTATTGGAACATCCCGGTCTATTGTTCCCAGATTCTGATCCAGTATTGCAACTTTGCAGTCTATTGATCTCAGGTTCCGATAAAGTAAATATGAGAGTGTATTTTTCTCAGCTTCTGATTCATTATTGGAACATTGCAGTCTATTGATTTCAGATTCTGATCCAGTATTGAAACATTACAGTCTAATGTTCTCAGATTCTGATTCATTATTGGATCATTATAGTCTAGTGTTCCCAGATTCTAATCTGCATTGGAACATTAAAACCTCTCGTTCTCAGATTCTGATAAATTATTGGAACATTGCGGTCTATTGTTCTCAGTTTCATATTCAGTATTGGAACATTACAGTGTATTGTTCTTAGAATCCTATCCATTATTGGAACATCCCTGTCCATTGTTTCCAGATTCTGATCCATTATTGGAACATAACAGCCTATTGTTCCCAGATTGTGATCCATTATTGGAACATTACGGTCTGTTATTCTCAGATTCTGTTCCATTATTGGAAAATTGCAGTCCATTTGTCTCAGATTCTGAACCAGTATTGGAAAATTATAGTCTATTGTTTTCAGATTCTGATCCAGTATTGGAACATTGCAGTCTATTGTTTTCAGATTATGATCCTTTATTGGAACATTACAGTCGATTGTTCTCAGATTCTGATCCATTACTGGAAAATTGTAGTCTATTCTTCTCAGATTCTGATCCAGTATTGGAATATTACAGTCTATTGATCACAGATTCTATTTTTCTCAGATTCTAATCCATTATAGGAACAACCCGGACCATGGTTCCCACATTCTGATCCAGTATTGGAACTTTGCAGTCTATTGATCTCAGATTCCGATAAAGTAAATATGAGAGTGTATTTTTCTCAGCTTCTGATTCATTATTGGAACATTGCAGTCTATTGATTTCAGATTCTGATCCAGTATTGAAACATTACAGTCTAATGTTCTCAGATTCTGATTCATTATTGGAACATTATAGTCTAGTGTTCCCAGATTCTAATCTGTATTGGAACATTAAAACCTCTCGTTCTCAGATTCTGATAAATTATTGGAACATTGCGGTCTATTGTTCTCAGTTTCATATTCAGTATTGGAACATTACAGTGTATTGTTCTTAGAATCCTATCCATTATTGGAACATCCCTGTCCATTGTTTCCAGATTCTGATCCATTATTGGAACATAACAGCCTATTGTTCCCAGATTGTGATCCATTATTGGAACATTACGGTCTGTTATTCTCAGATTCTGTTCCATTATTGGAAAATTGCAGTCTATTGTTTTCAGATTCTGATCCAGTATAGGAACATTGCAGTCTATTGTTCTCAGATTATGATCCTTTATTGGAACATTACAGTCGATTGTTCTCAGATTCTGATCCATTACTGGAAAATTGTAGTCTATTGTTCTCAGATTCTGATCGATTATTGGAACATCCCTTTCCATTGTTCCCAGACTCTGAACCAGAATTGGAACATTACAGTCTAATATTCTCCGATTCTGTTCCAGTATTTGAACATTGAAATCGAATATTCTCAGATTCTGATCCAGTATTGGAACATTACAGTTTATTGTTCTCAGAATCTGAGCCAGTATTAGAACATTGCACTCATTTGTTCTCAGATTCAGATCAATTATTGGAACATTACAGTCTGTTGTTCTCAAATTCTGCAAAGTTTCAATTCTGAATCAGAATGTGTGAACAACGGTCCGGGGTTGTTCCTATAATGGGTCAGAATCTGAGAGAAATAGACTGCAATGTTCCAATACTGGATTGAATACTGGATTCCAATACTGGATCAGAATCTGAGAACAATAGACTGTAATGTTCCAATAATGTATCAGAATCTGCGAACAATAGAAATGGATGTTCCATTAATGGATCAGAATCTGAGAACAATACACTGCAATGGTCCAATCCTGGATCAGAATCTGAGAACAATAGACTGCAATGGTCCAATCCTGGATCAGAATCTGAGAACAGGACACTGCAAAGTTCCAATATTGGATCAGAATCTGGGAACAATGGACCGGGATGTTCCAATAATGGATCAGAATCTGAGATAAATAGGCTACAATGTTTCAATACTGGATCAGAATCTGAAAACAATAGACTGCAATGTTCCAATAATGGATCAGAATCGGAGAACCAAAAGTTGTAATCTTCAAATAATGGATTAGAAAGTGGGAACAATAGACAGGGCTCAATACTGGATCCGAACCTGTGAACAATAGAATGTAATATTCCAACACTGGATCAGAATCTGAGAGCAATAGACTGCAATATTCCAACACTGGATCAGAATCTGAGAGCAATAGATTGTCATGTTCCAATACTGGATCAGAATCTGAGAACAATAAACTGCAATGTCCGAATACTGGATCCGAACCTGTGAACAATAGAATGTAATATTCCAACACTGGATCAGAATCTGAGAGCAATAGACTGCAATATTCCAACACTGGATCAGAATCTGAGAGCAATAGACTGTAATATTCCAATACTGGATCAGAATCTGAGAACAATAAACTGCAATGTCCGAATACTGGATCAGAATCTGTGAACAATACACTGCAATGTTCCAATAATGGATCAGAATCTGAGATCAATAGACAGCAAAGTTTCAATACTGGATGAGAATCTGAGAATAATAGATTGTAATGTTTCAATAAAGCATCATAATCTGAGAACAACACACTGTAATGTTCCAATAATTCATCTGAATCTGGGAACACGGGACCAGGATGTGGCAATGACGGATCCGAATCTGAAATCAGTCGACTATTCTGATCCAATACTGGATCAGAATCTGAGAACAATCGACTGCAATGTTCGAATACTGGATCGAACACTGAGAACAATCGGCTGGAATACAAAGAACAAAGAACAGTACAGCACAGGAAACAGGCCCTTCGGCCCTCCAAGCCTGTGCCGCTCCTTGGTCCAACTAGACAAATCGTTTGTATCCCTCCATTCCCAGGCTGCTCATGTGACTATGCAGGAAAGTCTTAAACGATGTCAGCGTGCCTGCCTCCACCACCCTACTTGGCAGTGCATTCCAGGCCCCCACCACCCTCTGTGTAAAAAACGTCCCTCTGATATCCGAGTTATACTTCGCCCCTCTCAGCTTGAGCCCGTGACCCCTCGTGATCGTCACGTCCGACCTGGGAAAAAGCTTCCCACTGTTCACCCTATCTATCCCCTTCATAATCTTCTACACCTCGATTAGATTTCCCCTCATTCTCCGTCTTTCCAGGGAGAACAACCCCAGTTTACACAATCTCTCCTCATAGCTAAGACCCTCCATACCAGGCAACATCCTGGTAAACCTTCTGTGCACTCTCTCTAACGACTCCACGTCCTTCTGGTAGTGCGGCGACCAGAACTGGACGCAGTACTCCAAATGTGGCCTAACCAGCGTTCTATACAGCTGCATCATCACACTCCAGCTTTTATATTCTATACCCCGTCCTATAAAGGCAAGCATACCATATGCCTTCTTCACCACCTTCTCCACCTGTGTTGCCACCTTCAAGGATTTGTGGACTTGCACACCTAGGTCCCTCTGTGTTTCTATACTCCTGATGACTCTGTCATTTATTGTATAACTCCTCCCTACATTATTTCTTCCAAAATGCATCACTTCGCATTTATCCAGATTAAACTCCATCTGCCACCTCTCCGCCCAATTTTCCAGCCTATCTATATCCTGCTGTATTGCCCGACAATGCTCTTCGCTATCCGCAAGTCCAGCCACCTTCATGTCATCCGCAAACTTGCAGATTACACCAGTTACACCTTCTTCCAAATCATTTATATATATCACAAATAGCAGAGGTCCCAGTACAGAGCCCTGCGGAACACCAGTGGTCACAGACCTCCAGCCGGAAAAGGACCCTTCGACCACTACCCTCTGTCTCCTATGGCCAATGTTCCAATCCTGGTTCACACTGTGAGAAAATAGTGTGCAATTTCCCAATAATGGATCAGAATCCGAGAACAATACATTGCGCTGTTCCAATACTGGATCAGAGTCTGAGAACAATAGACTGGGATGTTCCAATACTGGATCAGAATTTCAGAACAACAGACTGTAATATTCCAATAAGTGATCTGAATCTGAGAACAATAGACTGTAATGTTCCAATACTGGATCAGAATCTGAGAATACATTGTAATGGTCCATTATGAATCAGAATCTGGGAACAATAGATTGCAATGGTCCAATACTGGATCAGAATCTGAGAACAATAGACTGTAATGTTCCAATAAAGGATCAGAATTTGAGAACAACACTGTAATCTTTCAATCATTGATCAGAATCTAAACAATAGACTGAAATGTTCCAATACTGGATCAGAATCTGAGAACAATGAACCGGGATATTACAATGATGGATCAGAATCTGAGATCATTAGACTGTAATGTTCCAATGCAAGATCAGAATCTGAGAACAATACACTGCAATGTTCGAATAATGGATCGGACTCTGAGAATAATAGACTGCAATTTTCCAATAATGGATCAGAATCTGTGAACAATAAACCGTAATGTTCCAATCCTGGATCAGAACCTGAGAACAGTAGACGGCAATGTTCCAATAAAGGATCAGAATCTGAGAACAACAAAGACTGTAATGTTCCACTCATTGATCAGATTCTGAACAATAGACTGTATTGTTCCAATACTGGATCAGAATCTGAGAAAAAGAGATTACAATGTTCCAATAAAGGATCAGAATTTGAGAACAACAGAATGTAATGTTCCAATCATTGATCAGAATCTGAACAATAGACTGGAATTTTCGAACACTGGATCAGACTCTTAGAACAATTGACCAGGATTTTACAATGATGGATCAGAATCTGAGAGCAATAGACTGTACTGTTCCAATAAAGGATCATAATCTGAGATCAGGAGAGTGCAATGTTAGAATAATTGAACAGAATCCGAAAACAATAGACTGCACTGTTCAACACTGGATCAGAATCTGAGAACAGTCGAACATAGAATACAGAAGCATAGAAAACTACAGCACAAAACAGGCCCTACGGCCCCACAAGTTGTGCCGAACATATCCCTACCTTTTAGGCCTATCTATAACCCTTCATCCTATTAGGTTCCATGTACTCACCCAGGAGTCTCTTAAAAGACCCTATTGAGTTTGCCTCCACCACCACTGACGGCAGCCGATTCCATCTGCCCACCACCCTCTGTGTGAAAAACTTCCCCCTAACATTTCCCCTGTACCTACCCCCCAGCACCTTAAACCTGTGTCCTCTCGTAGCAGCCATTTCCACCCTGGGAAAAAGCCTCTGAGAGTCCACCCGATCTATGCCTCTCAACATCTTATATACCTCTATTAGATCGCCTCTCATCATACGTCTCTCCAAGGAGAAAAGTCCGAGCTCCCTCAGCCTATCCTCATAAGGCATGCCACTCAATCCAGGCAACATCCTTGTAAATCGCCTCTGCACCCTTTCAGTCTTTTCCACATCCTTCCTGTAATGAGGCGACCAGAATTGAGCACAGTACTCCAAGTGGGGTCTGATGAGGGTCTTATATAGCTGCATCATTATCCCCGGACTCCTGAACTCAATCCCTCGATTAATAAAGGCCAGCACACCATACGCCTTCTTAACCACCTCCTCGACCTGCAGGACCGATTTTTCAGTCATATGGACCCGGACCCCAAGGTCCTTCTGATCCTCTACCGTACTAAGAGTCTTTCCCTTTATATTGTACTCCTTCATCCCATTCGACCTGCCAAAATGGACCACGACGCATTTATCTGGGTTGAAGTCCATCTGCCACTTCTCCGCCCAGTCTTGCATCCTATCTATGTCCCTCTGTAACTTCTGACATCCCTCCAGACTATTCACAACCCCAACAACCTTCATGTCATCGGCAAACATACCAACCCATCCCTCCACTTCCTTATCCAGGTCATTTCTGAAAATGACAAACAGCAAAGGTCCCAGAACAGATCCCTGGGGCACACCACTGGTGACCGACCTCCATTTTGAAAAAGACCCAACCATATAGAGTCTGGGAACAATGGAAAGGGATGTTCCAATACTGGATTGGAATCTGAGAACAATAGAAATGGATGTTCCATGAATGGATCAGAATGTGAGAACAATACACTGTTATGTTCCAATACTGGATTAGAATCTGAGAGAAATAGACTGCAATGTTCCAATAATGGATCAGAATCTGAGAACAATAGACTGGGATGTTCCAATAATAGATAGGATTCGAAGAACAATAGACTGTAATGTTCGAATACTGGATCAGAACCTGAGAACAGCAGACTGCAATGTTTCAATAATTGATCAGGACTTGAGTACTATAGGCTGTAATGTTCCAATACGGATTAGAATCTGAGAAAAATACACTGTCATGTTCTATTACTGGATCAGAATCTGAGAACAATAGTCTGCAATGTTCAAATAATGGATCAGAATCTTAGAACAATAGTCTCTAACATTCCAATCATGAATCGGAATCTCAGATCAATAAACGGCAATGTTTCAAAACTGGATCAGAATCTGAGAACAAGAGACTGCAATGTTCCAATACTGGATCAGAATGTGGGAACAATGGACCGGAATGTTCCAATACTGGATCAGAATCTGAGAACAATAGGCTGTAATGTTCTTATTATGGACCAGAATCTGAGAACAATAGACTGAAATGTTCCAATACTGGACCAGAATCTGAGAACAATAGACTGAAATCTTCCAACACTGGATCAGAATCTGAGAACAATGCTCTGTAATATTCCAATACTGGATCAGAATCTGAGAACAGTAGGCTGTAATGTTCTAATTATGGATCAGAATCTGAGAGCAATAGACTGAAATGTTCCAACACTGGATCAGAATCTGAGAACAATAGACTGAAATCTTCCAACACTGGATCATAATCTGAGAACAATACTCTGTAATATTCCAATAGTGGATCAGAATTTGAGAACAACAGACTGCAATGTTCCAATAACGGATCAGAATCTGAGAACAATGGACTGTAATGTTCCAATAAAGGATCATAATCCGAGAACAATACTCTGTAAAGTTCCAATACGGGATCAGAATCTGAGAACAATAGGTTGTAATGTTCCAATAATTGATCAGAATCTACGAACAATAGACTGCAATGTTCCAATACTGGATCAGAATCTGAGACAAATAGACTTTAATGTTCCAATACAGGATTAGAATTTGAAATCAACAGACTGCAATGTTCCAATACTGGACCAGAATCTGAGAACAATAGACTGTAATGTTCCAATACTGGATCAGAATCTGAAACAAATAGACTGCAATTTTCTAAAAATGGATCAGAATCTGAGAACAATAGACTGGAATGTTCCAATAATCATAGAAACCCTACAGTACAGAAAGAGGCCATTCGGCCCATCGAGTCTGCACCGACCACAATCCCACCCAGGCCCTACCCCCATATCTACCCACTAATCCCTCCAACCTACGCATCTCAGGACACTAAGGGCAATTTTTAGCATGGCCAATCAACCTAACCCGAACATCTTTGGACTGGGGGAGGAAAGCGGAACACCCGGAGGAAACCCACGCAGACACGAGGAGAATGTGCAAACTCCATACAGACAGTGAGCCAAGCCGGGATTCGAACTCAGGTCCCTGGAGCTGTGAAGCAGCAGTGCTAACCACTGTGCTACCATGCCGGCGGCAGAACATGGATCAGAAGTTGGAAACAATGGACCGGGATGTTCCAATAATGGATTGGAATCTAAGAACAGTAGACTGCAATGTTCCAATAATGGATCAGAGTCTGAGAACTATAGGCTGTAATGTTCCAATACGGATTAGAATCTGGGAACAAATGACCGGGATGTTACAATACTGGATCAGAATCTGAGAACAATAGAATATAATATTCCTAAACTGGATCAGAAGCTGAGAGCAAGAGACTGCAATGTTCCAGTACTGGATCAGTATCTGGGAACAATAGACCGGGATGTTCCAATAATGGATCACATTCTGAGAACAATAGACTGCAATGTTCCAATAATGGATCAGAATCTGAGATCAATAGACTGCAAAGTTTCAATCCTGCATCAGAATCTGAGGAAAAGAGACTGCAATGTTCCAATACTGGATCAGAATCTGAGGACAATAGACTGCAATGTTTGAATACTGGATCGGACTCTGGGAACAAGCGGTTGTAATGTTCCAATACTGGTTCAGACTCTGAGAAAAAAACAGACTGCAAATTTCCAATAATGGATCAGTTTCTGTGAAAAAGAGATTGTAATGTTCCAGTACTGGATCAGAATCTGAGAACAATACACTGCAAAGTTCGAATACTTGATCGGACTCTGAGAACAATGGGCTGTAATGTTCCAATCATTGATCAGAATCTGAGAACAATAGACTTCAATGTTCGAATACTGGCTCAAATTCTGAGAACAGTAGACTGCAATGTTCCAATCCTGGTTCAGAGTCTGGGAACAATGGAAAGGGATGTTACAATAATGGATCAGAATCTGAGAACAATACACTGTATTGTTCCAATACTGGATCAAAATCTGAGAACAATAGACTGCAATGGTCCAATAATGGATATGAATCTGAGAACAATAGACAGTAATGTTCCAATACTGGTTCAGAACCTGAGAAGAATAGACTGCAATGTTCCAATACTGGATCGGAATCTGAGAACAATACGCTGTAATGATCCAATACTGGATTAGAATCTGAGAACAATAGACTGCAATGTTCCATTATGGATCAGAATCTGTGAACAGTAGACTGGGATGTTCCAATAATGGATGAGAAGCTGGAAACAATGGACCGGGATGTTCCAATAATGGATAGCATTCGAAGAACAATACACTGTAATGTTCCAATACTGGATCAGAACCTGAGAACATTAGACTGCAATGTTCCAATAATTGATCAGAATCTGAGAACTATAGGCTGTAATGTTACAATACAGAATAGAATCCGAGAAAAATACACTGTCATGTTCTAATACTGGATCAGCATCTGAGAACAATAGACTGCAATGTACAAATAATGGATCAGAATCTTAGAACAATAGTCTCTAACATTCCATAAGACCATAAGACCATAAGGCATAGGAGCGGAAGTAAGGCCATTCGGCCCATCGAGTCCACTCCACCATTCAATCATGGTTGATTTCAACTCCATTTACCCGCTCCCTCCCCATAGCCCTTAATTCCTCGAGAAATCAAGAATTTATCAATTTCTGTCTTGAAGACGCTCAACGTCTCGGCCTCCACCGCCCTCTGTGGTAATGAATTCCACAGACCCACCACTCTCTGGCTGAAGAAATTTCTCCTCATCTCTGTTCTAAAGTGACTCCCTTTTATTCTAAGGCTTTGCCCCCGCGTCCTAGTCTCCCCTGTTAATGGAAACAACTTCCCTACGTCCCTATCTAAGCCGTTCATTATCTTGTAAGTTTCTATCAGATCTCCCCTCAACCTCCTCAACTCCAATGAATATAATCCCACGATCCTCAGACGTTCATCGTATGTCAGGCCTACCATTCCTGGGATCATCCGTGTGAATCTCCGCTGGACCCGCTCCAGTGCCAGTATGTCCTTCCTGAGGTGTGGGGCCCAAGATTGCTCACAGTACTCCACATGGGGCCTAACCAGTGCTTTATAAAGCCTCAGAAGTACATCCCTGCTTTTGTATTCCAAGCCTCTTGAGATAAATGACAACATTACATTTGCTTTCTTAATTACGGACTCAACCTGCAAGTTTACCTTTAGAGAATCCTGGACTAGTTCTCCGAAGTCCCTTTGCACTTTAGCATGATGAATTTTGTCACCGTTTAGAAAATAGTCCATGCCTCTATTCTTTTTTCCAAAGTGTACGACCTCGCACTTGCCCACGTTGAATTTCATCAGCCACTTTTTGGACCACACTCCTAAACTGTCTAAATCTTTCTGCAGCCTCCCCACCTCCTCAATACTACCTGCCCCTCCACCTATCTTTGTATCATCGGCAAACCTGGCCAGAATGCTCCCAGTTCCGTCATCTAGATCGTTAATATATAAAGAGAACAACTGTGGCCCCAACACTGAACCCTGCGGGACACCACTTGTCACCGGTTGCCATTCTGAGAAAGAACCTTTTATCCCAACTCTCTGCCTTCTGTCTGACAGCCAATCGTCAATCCATGTTAGTACCTTGCCTCGAATACCATGGGCCCTTATTTTACTCAGCAGTCTCCCGTGAGGCACCTTGTCAAAGGCCTTTTGGAAGTCAAGATAGATAACATCCATTGGCTCTCCTTGGTCTCACCTATTTGTTATCTCTTCAAAGAACTCTAACAGGTTTGTCAGGCACGACCTCCCCTTACTAAATCCAAGCTGACTTGTCTTAATCCGACCCTGCACTTCCAAGAATTTAGAAATCTCATCCTTAACGATGGATTCTAGAATTTTACCAACAACTGAGGTTAGGCTAATTGGCCTATAATTTTCCATCTTTTTTCTTGTTCCCTTCTTGAACAGTGGGGTTACAACAGCGATTTTCCAATCCTCTGGGACTTTCCCTGACTCCAGTGACTTTTGAAATATCACAACTAACGCCTCCACTATTTCTTCAGCTATCTCCTTTAGAACTCTAGGATGTAGCCCATCTGGGCCCGGAGATTTATCAATTTTCAGACCTTTGAGTTTCTCTAGCACTTTCTCCTTCGTGATGGCAACCATATTCAACTCTGCCCCCTGACTTTCCTGAATTGTTGGGATATTACTCATGTCTTCTACTGTGAAGACTGACGCAAAGTACTTATTAAGTTCCTCAGCTATTTCCTTGTCTCCCATCACTAGATTACCAGCGTCATTTTGGAGCGGCCCAATGTCTACTTTTGCCTCCCGTTTGTTTTTAATGTATTTAAAGAAAGTTTTACTATCATTCCTAATGTTACTGGCTAGCCTACCTTCATATTTGATCCTCTCCTTCCTTATTTCTCTCTTTGTTATCCTCTGTTATCCTCATTGCGTCTTGGAAGTGCAGCAGAGAGGGAGAGATTCGCGAGAGGAGTGCTGCGGGTAAGCGCTGTTATTTTTTAACTTACTTTTTCGCGGGTTTTTTCTTTAAAAATATCTAAACCCGGAAGTGGTCGCGCAGGGAGGTCTGGGAGAGAGAGATTTTTTTTTTCCCCAATAAATTGGAACAGAGAGGAATCCCGATACTCTACACTTGTAGAGTATCCCACCCTCCCTCCTCCTCTAACCTAAGAAAAAAGACCCAGTGAGAGCAGGGCTTTGGAGAAAACAGGAGGAGGAAAGGTAAGTTTAAAATTTTCATTCACTTTTTTTTCCCCTGTGTGTTTAAAGGGGCAATTATGAGTGTGAGGCCAGTATATTGTTCCCAATATAGGATGTGGGAGGTCCTGGAGGCGCCTAGCCTTCCGGACGACCATATCTGTGCTGGGTGTGTTGAGCTGCGGTTCCTAAGGGACCATGTTAGGGAACTGGAATTGCAGCTCGAGGACCTTCGCCGGTTTAGGGATAGTGAGGAGGTCATTGACAGGAGCTATCGGCAGGTGGTCACACCGGGACCGCGGGAGGAGGGTAACTGGGTAACAGTGAGGAAGGAGAAAGCTCGGTTGATGGTGAGCACCCCGGTGGATGTGCCCCTTAATAATATGTACTCCTGTCTGAGTACTACTGGGGTGGACAGCCCACCTGGGGGAAGCAGCGGTGGCAGTGTCTCTGGAGCTGAGCCTGGCCCAGTAGTGCAAAAGGGAAAGGAAAGGAGGGTAGTGCTAATTGGGGACTCTACGGTGAGGGGGTCAGATAGGCGTTTTTGCGGACACAGACGGGACTCTCGGATGGTGGTTTGCCTCCCTGGTGCAGGGGTCCGGGATGTCTCTGGTCGAGTCCCAGAAATCCTGAAAGGGGAGGGAGAGGAGCCGAAGGTCGTGATGCATATAGGTACTGCTGACATAGGTAGGAAGAGGGAAGGGGTCATGAAAAGAGAATATAGGGAGTTAGGTGGACAGCTGAGAAAGAGGAATGCAAAGGTAGTAATCTCGGGATTGCTGCCTGTGCCGCGGGAGAGTGAGAACAGGAATCGGTGGAGAATGAATGCGTGGCTGAGGGACTGGAGCAAGGGACAAGGATTTGGGTACTTGGATCATTGGGACCTCTTTAGGGGCAGGTGTGACCTGTTTAAAAAAGACGGGTGGCACTTGAATCCCAGGGGGACCAATATCCTGGCGGGAAGGTTGGCTAAGGCTACTGGAAAGACTTTAAACTAGAAAGGTTGGGGGGAGGGAATCGAAATGAGGGGACTGAGAGCGAGGAGGTTAGCTCGCAAATAGATAAGGAATGTAAACAGGGTAAGAGGGAGGTTAGACGAGTGATGGAGAAGGGAAGTGCTCAGGCTGAAGGTCTAAGATGTGTCTATTTTAATGCCAGGAGTGTAGTGAATAAAGTGGATGAGCTTAGAGCGTGGATTGCTGCTTCGAATTGTGATGTGGTGGCCATTACGGAGACTTGGATGTCTCAGGGACAGGACTGGGTGCTTCAGGTGCCGGGTTTTAGATGTTTCAGGAAGGACAGGGAGGGAGGCAAGAGAGGGGGGGGAGTGGCACTGTTGATCAGGGATAGTGTCACGGCTGTAGAGAAGGTGGACGCCGTGGAGGGATTGACTACTGAGTCTCTGTGGGTGGAGGTTAGGAACAGGAAGGGGTCGGTAACGTTGCTGGGTGTTTTCTACAGGCCGCCCAATAGTAACAGAGATGTTGAGGAGCAGATGGGGAAACAGATCCTGGAGAGATGTAGGAATAACAGAGTTGTCGTGATGGGAGATTTTAATTTCCCAAACATAAATTGGAATATCCCTAGGGCTAGGGGTTTGGATGGAGAGGGGTTTGTTAGGTGTGTCCAGGAGAGTTTCCTGACACAGTATGTGGATAAGCCTACTAGAGGAGAGGCTGTACTTGATCTGGTGCTGGCTAATGAACCTGGACAGGTGGAGGATCTCTCGGTGGGTGAGTATCTTGGGGATAGCGATCATAATTCTATCTCCTTCACGATAGCATTGGAAAGAGATAGGATCAGGCAGGCTAGGAAAGTGTTTCTCTGGAGTAAAGGGAAATACAGTGTCATCAGCGAGGAAATTAGATGGGTAAATTAGAAGGAGGCATTCTTGGGGAAAAGTACCGAAGGAAAGTGGAGGATTTTCAAGGAATGTTTGTCTGGAGCTCTGCATGACAACGTTCCGATGAGACAGGGGGGTGTTGGTAGGGTATGGGAACCGTGGTGCACGAAGGTTGTGATGAACCTGGTGAATAAGAAAAGAGAGGCGTACAGAAGGTTCAGAGAGCTAGGAGGTGTTAAGGATTTAGAGGAGTATACGGGATGTAGGAAGGAGCTTAAGAAGGAAATTAGGAGAGCGAGAAGGGGTCATGAGAAGGCCTTGGTGGGTAAGATTAAGGAGAATCCCAAGGCTTTCTACAAATATGTCAAGAGTAAAAGGATGAGATGTGAAGGCATAGGACCCTTAAAAGGTGAAGGGGGAAAAGTTTGTGCGGAACCGTTAGAATGGCGGAGCTGCTTAATGAATACTTTACCTCGGTATTCACGGTGGAAAGGGATCTGGGTGGTTGTACTGCTGGTTTGCGGTGGACAGAAAGGATCGAGCATGTGGACATAAAGAAGGAGGATATGTTGGAACTATTGAATGGCATCAAGGTTGGTAAGTCGCCGGGACCGGATGGGATGTACCCCAGGTTACTGTGGGAGGCGAGGGAGGAGATTGCGGAGGCTTTGGCGATGATCTTTGCATCGTCGATGGAGACGGGAGAGGTTCCGGAGGATTGGAGGATTGCAGATGTGGTCCCTATATTCAAGAAAGGGAACAGGGACAGCCCGGGAAATTACCGACCGGTGAGTCTAACCTCAGTGGTTGGTACGTTGATGGAGAGGATCCTGAGAGACAGGATTTATGATCATCTAGAGGAGTTTAGTATGATCAAAAGTAGTCAGCACGGCTTTGTCAAGGGCAGGTCGTGCCTTACGAGCCTGGTTGAGTTCTTTGAAAATGTGACCAAACACATTGACGAAGGAAGAGCGGTGGATGTGGTCTATATGGACTTCAGCAAGGCGTTCGATAAGGTCCCCCATGCAAGACTTCTTGAGAAAGTGAGAGGGCATGGGATCCAAGGGGCTGTTGCCTTGTGGATCCAGAACTGGCTTGCCTGCAGAAGGCAGAGAGTGGCTGTGGAGGGGTCTTTCTCTGCATGGAGGTCAGTGACCAGTGGAGTGCCCCAGGGATCTGTTCTGGGACCCTTGCTGTTTGTCATTTTCATAAATGACCTGGATGAGGAAGTGGAGGGATGGGTTGGTAAGT
Source organism: Mustelus asterias (assembly GCF_964213995.1). Classification (NCBI taxonomy): domain Eukaryota; kingdom Metazoa; phylum Chordata; class Chondrichthyes; order Carcharhiniformes; family Triakidae; genus Mustelus; species Mustelus asterias. The sequence continues at coordinate 107,896 of NW_027590641.1, forward strand.
TTGCTGACGACACCAAGGTAGGTGGTGTTGTGGATAGTTTGGAGGGATGTCAGAAGTTGCAGCGAGACATAGATAGAATGCAAGACTGGGCGGATAAGTGGCAGATGGACTTCAACCCGGATAAGTGTGTGGTGATCCATTTTGGCAGATCCAATGGGATGAAGCAGCAGTATAATATGAAGGGTACCATTCTTAGCAGTGTAGAGGATCAGAAGGACCTTGGGGTCCGGGTCCATAGGACTCTTAAATCGGCCTCGCAGGTGGAGGATGCGGTCAAGAAGGCATACGGCGTACTGGCCTTCATTAATCGAGGGATTGAGTTTAGGAGTCAGGAGATAATGCTGCAGCTTTATAGGACCCTGGTTAGACCCCACTTGGAGTACTGCGCGCAGTTCTGGTCACCTCATTACAGGAAAGATGTTGAAGCCATTGAAAGGTTGCAGAGGAGATTTACAAGGATGTTGCCTGGATTGGGGGGGGCATGCCTTATGAGGATAGGTTGCGGGAGCTTGGTCTCTTCTCCCTGGAGAGACGAAGGATGAGAGGTGACCTGATAGAGGTTTACAAGATGTTGAGAGCTCTGGATAGGGTAGACTCTCAGAGGCTATTTCCAAGGGCTGAAATGGTTGCTACGAGAGGACACAGGTTTAAGGTGCTGGGGGGTAGGTACAGAGGAGATGTCAGGGGTACGTTTTTCACTCAGAGGGTGGTGGGTGAGTGGAATCGGCTGACGTCGGTGGTGGTGGAGGCAAACTCGTTGGGGTCTTTTAAGAGACTTCTGGATGAGTACATGGGATTTAATGGGATAGAACATAGAACATAGAACAGTACAGCACAGAACAGGCCCTTCGGCCCACGATGTTGTGCCGAGCTTTATCTGAAACCAAGATCAAGCTATCCCACTCCCTATCATCCTGGTGTGCTCCATGTGCCTATCCAATAACCGCTTAAATGTTTCTCAAGTGTCTGACTCCACTATCACTGCAGGCAGTCCATTCCACACCCCAACCACTCCCTGCGTAAAGAACCTACCTCTGATATCCGTCCTGTATCTCCCACCACGAACCCTATAGTTATGCCCCCTTGTAATAGCTCCATCCACCCGAGGAAATAGTCTTTGAACGTTCACTCTATCTATCCCCTTCATCATTTTATACACCTCTATTAAGTCTCCCCTCAGCCTCCTCCGCTCCAGAGAGAACAGCCCGAGCTCCCTCAAACTTTCCTCATATGACCTACCCTCCAAACCAGGCAGCATCCTGGTAAATCTCCTCTGCACTCTTTCTAGCGCTTCCACATCCTTCTTATAGTGAGGTGACCAGAACTACACACAATATTCCAAATGTGGTCTCACCAAGGTCCTGTACAGTTGCAGCATAACCCCACGGCTCTTAAACTCCAACCCCCTGTTAATAAAAGCTAACACACTATAGGCCTTCTTCACAGCTCTATCCACTTGACTGGCAACCTTTAGAGATCTGTGGATATGGACCCCAAGATCTCTCTGTTCCTCCACAGTCTTCAGAACCCTACCTTTGACCCTGTAATCCACATTTAAATTTGTCCTACCAAAATGAATCACCTCACATTTATCAGGGTTAAACTCCATTTGCCATTTTTCAGCCCAGCTTTGCATCCTATCTATGTCTCTTTGCAGCCTACAACAGCCCTCCACCTCATCCACTACTCCACCAATCTTGGTGTCATCAGCAAATATACTGATCCACCCTTCAGCCCCCTCCTCTAAGTCATTAATAAAAATCACAAAGAGCAGAGGACCAAGCACTGATCCCTGCGGCACACCGCTCGCAACCTGCCTCCAATCCGAAAATTTTCCATCCACCACCACCCTCTGTCTTCGGTCAGACAGCCAGTTACCTATCCAATCGGCCAACTTTCCCTCTATCCCACACCTCCTCACTTTCATCATAAGCCGACCATGGGGGACCTTATCAAACGCCTTACTAAAATCCATGTACATGACATCAGCTGCCCTACCTTCATCAACACACTTAGTTACCTCCTCAAAAAATTCTATCAAATTTGTGAGGCACGACTTGCCCTTCACGAATCCGTGCTGACTATCTCGGATTAATCCGCATCTTTCTAAATGGTCGTAAATCCCATCCCTAAGGACCCTTTCCATCAATTTACCAACCACCGAAGTAAGACTAACCGGTCTATAATTACCAGGGTCATTTCTATTCCCTTTCTTAAACAGAGGAACAACATTCGCCATTCTCCAGTCCTCTGGCACCATCCCCGTGGACAGCGAGGACCCAAAGATCAACGCCAAATGCTCTGCAATCTCATCCCTTGCCTTCCACAGAATCCTAGGATACATTTCATCAGGCCCAGGGGACTTATCGACCTTCAGTTTATTCAAAACTGCCAAGACATCCTCCCTCCGAACATCTATTTCCCCCAGCCTATTAGCCTGTAACACCTTCTCTTCCTCAAAAACATGGCCCCTCTCCTTGGTGAACACTGAAGAAAAGTATTCATTCATCACCTCGCCTATCTCTACTGACTCCATACACAAGTTCCCACTACTGTCCTTGACCGGCCCTAACCTCACCCTGGTCACTATTTTATTCCTCACATAAGAGTAAAAAGCCTTGGGGTTTTCCTTGATCCGACCCGCCAAGGACTTCTCATGTCCCCTCCTAGCTCTCCTCAGCCCCTTTTTCAGCTCATTCCTTGCTAACTTGTAACCCTCAATCGAGCCATCTGAACCTTGTTTCCTCATCCCTACATAAGCTTCCCTCTTCCTTTTCACAAGACATTCCACCTCTTTTGTGAACCATGGTTCCCTCACTCGGCCATTTCCTCCCTGCCTGACAGGAACATACCTATCAAGGGCATCCAGTATTTGTTCCTTGAAAAAGTTCCACTTTTCATTAGTTCCTTTCTCTGACAGTTTCTGTTCCCAACTTATGCCCCCTAATTCTTGCCTAATCGCATCATAATTACCTCTCCCCCAATTGTAAACCTTGCCCTGCCGTACGGCCCTATCCCTCTCCATTGCAATAACAAAAGACACCGAATTGTGGTCACTATCTCCAAATTGCTCTCCCACAACCAAATCTAACACTTGGCCCGGTTCATTTCCCAGTACCAAATCCAATGTGGCCTCACCTCTAGTCGGCCCATCCACATATTGTGTCAGGAAACCCTCCCGCACACACTGCACAAAAACTGCCCCATCCAAAGTATTTGACCTACAAAGGTTCCAATCAATATTTGGAAAGTTAAAGTCCCCCATGACAACTACCCTGTGACCCCCACACATATCCATAATCTGCTTAGCAATTTCTTCCTCCACATCTCTATTACTATTTGGGGGCCTATAGTAAACTCCTAGCAACGTGACCGCTCCTTTCCTATTTCTAACTTCAGCCCATATTACCTCAGTGTGCAGATCCCCCACGATTGGGGGCTATAGATAGGCCTTGAGGTGGGGATGTGATCGATTGAGGGCTATAGATAGGCCTAGAGGTGGGGATGTGATCGGCGCAACTTGTGGGCCGAAGGGCCTGTTTGTGCTGTGGCTTTCTATGTTCTATGTTCTATGTTTGTTTTTATAGCCTTCCCAATCTTCTGACATCCCACTACTCTTTGCCACATTATAGGCTCTCTCTTTTGCCTTGATGCATTCCCTGACTTCCTTTGTCAGCCATGGCTGCCTAATCCCCCCTCTGATAACCTTTCTTTTGTTTCGGATGAACCTCTGCACTGTGTCCTCAATTACTCCCAGAAACTCCTGCCATTGCTGTTCTACTGTTTTTCCAATAATGAATCACAATCTCAGATCAATAGACGGCAATGTTTCAAAACTTGATCAAAATCTGAGAACAAGAGACTGCAATGTTTCAATACTGGATCAGAATCTGGGAACGATAGACATGGATTTAATAATACTGGACCAGAATCTGAGAACAATAGACTGAAATGTTCCAAGACTGGATCATAATCTGAGAACAATGCACTGCAATGTTCCAATACCGGATCAGAATATGCGAACAATAGATTGTAATGTCCCAATACTGGATCAGAATCTGAGAACAATGGACTGCAATGTTCCAATAAAGGATCCTAATCTGAGAACAAAGGACGGTAATGTTTCAATAATAGATCAGAATCTGAGAACAATGGACTGTAACGTTTCAATAAAGGATCATAATTTGAGAACAGTACTCGAAAGTTCAAATACGGGATAAGAATCTGACATCAAAAGATGGTAATGTTTCAATAATTGATCAGAATCTGAGAACAATGGACTGTAATGTTCCAATAAAGGATCATAATCCGAGAACAATGGACATTAATGTTCCAATATTGGATCAGAATCTGAGATCAATAGACTGTCATGTTGCACTAAAAGATCATAATTTGAGAACAATAGACTGCAATGTTCCCATAATGTATCAGAATCTGAGAACGATAGACTGTAATGTTCCAATACCGCATCAGGATCTGGGAATAATAGAACGGGATGTTACAATACTGGATCAGAATCTGACAACAATAGACTGTAATGTTCGAACATAAGAACATAAGAAATAAGAGCAGGAGAAGGCCATCGAGCCCCTCAAGCCTGCTCCGCCATTCAATAAGATCATGGCTGATCTGATAGTGGGTTCAGTTCCACTTACCCGCCCGCTCCCCATAACCCTTAATTCCCATAATGGTTAAAAATCTATCTATCTGTGACTTAAACACATTTAACGAGGTAGCCACGACTGCTTCATTGGGCAGAGAATTCCAAAGATTCACTCCGCTCTGGGAGAAGAAGTTCCTCCTCAACTCTGTTCTAAATTGACTCCCCCATATTTTGAGCCTGTGCCCCCTAGTTCTTGTTTACATTGGAAGTGGAAATAACCTCGCTTCCTCTACCCTGTCTAGCCCCTTCATTGTCATATATGTATCTAAAAGATCTTCCTTCAAGCTTCTAAACTCCAATGAGTACAGGCCCAGTCTACTCAATCTCTCCTCATAAGCTGACCCCCTCATCTCCGGAATCGACCTGGTGAACCTTCTCTGTCCCCCCTCCAAAGCTAATATATCCTTTCTTAAATAAGGGGACCAAAACTGGACACAGTACTCTAGGTGCGGCCTCTCCAGTACCCTGTACAGTTGCAGCATGACCTCCCTGCATTTATACTCCATCCCTCTCGCGATAAAGGCCAACATTCCATTTGCTTTCTTGATCACCTGCTGCACCTGCAAACTGAGTTTTTGTGATTCATGCACAAGGACCCCCAGGTCCCTCTGCACAGTAGCATGTTGTAATTCTTCACCGTTTAAATAAGCGTCCATTTTACTATTATTCCTTCCAAAGTGGATAGCCTCACACTTACCAACGTTATCCTCCATCTGCCAGATCCTTCCCCACTGACTTAGCTGATCCAAATCTCTCTGCAGACTCTTTCTGTCCTCCACGCGATTTGCTTTCCCACTCATCTTTGTGTCATCCGCAAACTTTGTTACCCTACACTCGCTCCCCTCCTCCAGATCGTCGATGTATATGGTAAATAGTTGAGGCCCCAGCACCAATCCCTGCGGCATGCCACTACTCATTGATTGCCAACCGGAAAAGCACCCATTTATTCCGACTCTCTGCTTTCTGTTAGATAGCCAATCCTCAATCCACGCTAACACTTTATCCCCAACTCCGTGTACCTTTATCTTATGCAGCAACCTTTTGTGAGGCACCTGATCGAATGCCTTCTGGAAATCTCTTTACACAACATCCACCGGTTCCCCTCTGTCAACTGCACTCGTCGCATCCTCAAAAAATTCCAGTAAATTAGTCAAACATGGCTTTCCCTTCAAGAATCCATGCTGCGTCTGCTTGATTGAACCATTCTTTTCCAGGTGTCCTGTTATTTCTTCCTTAATGATAGATTCCAGCATTTTCCCAACTACGGATGTTAGGCTAACCGGCCTGTAGTTACCTGCCTTTTGTCTACCTCCTTTTTTAAACAGTGGCGTTACATTAGCTGTTTTCCAATCAGCTGGCACCTCCCCAGAGTCCAGTGAATTTTGAAAAATTACAACTAATGAATTTGCTATTACTTCTGTTGTTTCTTTTTGTACGCTGGGATGCATTCCATCCGGACCAGGAGACTTGCCTACCTTTAGTTCCATTAGCCTACCTCTTTAGTAATAGTGATCGTTTTAAGGCCCTCATCCCCGACAGTCCCGGGTAAGGGCAGAAGTTGTTTTTTGTAGATTAGTTAGGGCATCATGATTGGCATAGGTTTGGAGGGCCGAAGGGCCTGTTCCTGTGCTGTACTTTCCCTTGTTCTTTGTTGATTATTGACTACCTTGGATGACACCCTCAGGATGTAGTCTCCTTTACTGACAACTTTGCTTACATTATCATCAAAATGGTCTCACGAATGGACCCTGAGGAAGGGTCACACAGACGTGAAACATTGGCTCTATTCTCTCTCCACAGATACTGTCAGACCTGCTGAGATCTCCCAGCATTTTCTGTTTTTGTATTCATTTACTGACTCCATTTGCTTTCATTCCCACGCAGCGTTCTCCTGTTCAGTTGACATGTAAATGTTGAAATGTTCAGCAAACTGCTGGTTAATTCCTTGAATATTAAGGCAAGTCCCCGAAAAATACATCATTCCTCAATCCATCTCGCGCCAGCTCCCCCATCCTTTACGTCTCTCCTATACATTGCAACAACCCTTTCTTCATCCTCGCCAAGAGTATCGTAACCGTGGCTCATTCCTCTGCCAGGTCACAAGCTCCGCATGAAGCCAAGAGCCAGAGAACCAGTTGGGAGCAGCACACTTGTTTATAAAGCGAGAATTCACAATACAGGAGACGCTGAGGTTGAGAATTTACCATAATGTGGACGTTCCAGAACATCATCCTTCTGTTTGGATTGCTGGATACAGTCATGGGGGAGTAGGGACTTCGAGGGCCGAAGGGCCTGTTCCGGTGCTGTACTTTCCTTTGTTCTTTGTATGTATGGGTAGCATGGTGGCACAATCGTTAGCACTGCTGCCTCACAGCGCCAGAGACCCGGGTTTGATCCCCGGTTTGGGTCACTGCCTGTGTGGAGTCTGCACGTTCTCCCCGTGTCTGCATGGGTTTCCTCCGGGTGCTCCGGTTTCCTCCCACAGATCAGAAGACGTGCTCTTTAGTTGCATTGATTATGCTAAATCCTCCCTCAGTGTACCCGAACAGGCGCCGGAGTGTGGCAACTAGGGGATTTTCACAGTAACTTCATTGCACTGTTAATGTGAGCCTACTTGTAACATGAATAAATAAGCTTTAGAAACTTGATCAGCGCTGTGTGAAAAGCAGAGAATGCCTGTCGTACACCATTGTATCAGTCACATTCTCAAAGGGGGCACACATTCAAAAGGAAATCCAAGCACCTCATGCTAAACAGTAACTTGTGGGCAGGAAATGCAGCCTTGGCACAGTCACCATCTCGTACCAGGACTACATTTATAATGAAATGAAATATGAGCTTTACTAAAAATTGTACATCTTTTACACAAAACGAAACAGTCCAGTGACTAAGCTGGGGCATCATACTCTGCTGCACAGATTGGCAACAGGGCTTCCCTCAGCACCCCTCGTGCTGATGTTGCTGTTATTGCTTTCATCAGAGGGCATGGAACAAGTAACATCTGACTCGATAATTCATGGAAGCCGAAAGGACAGAACACAACTGCATTCTTTGTCAGAAAGGCACCTGGATTGAGCTTTGCACCATGGGGTTAGTGCTCCCTCACAGCGCCAGGGATCCTGGTTCGAATCCGACCTTGGGTCACTCCAAGTGTGGAGTTGGCACATTCTCTCCGTGTCTTCATGGGTTTCCTCCAGGTGCTCCACTTTCCTCCCACAGTCCAAAGATGTGCAGGTTGGGTGCATTGGCCGTGCTAAAAATTGCCCGTTATTGTCAGGGAGACTATCAGCGTGGATGCGTGGGGTTACGGAAATAGGGCCTGGGTGGGATTGTGGTCAGTACAGACTCATCATAAATTGTATCATAGAAACCCAACAGTGGGAAAGAGGCCATTCGGCCCATCGAGTCTGCACCAACAACAATCCCACCCAGGCCCTATCCCCATAACCCCACATATTTACCCCACGAACACCTCTAATGTACACATTCTGGACACGAAGGGAAAATTTAGCCTATAATTCACCCCACTGATAGTCTCAATAGATTACAATTATATCGTCTCTTTAATGTAATTAAACAGAACGTAATGAAAAACATGAAACATATTTCTAATCTGAATTTCTCATCACAATGAAACACAATTTTCATTGAAAATTGGGGATGAAGTGGAAATGATCGAGAGCTTCAGGTTTCTAGGTGTCCAGATCACCAACAACCTGTCCCGATCCCTCCACACATTTGCTACAGTTAAGAAAACCCACCAACGCTTGTACTTCCTCAGGAGGCTAAGGAAATTTGGCATGTCCCCTACGACCCCCAACAACTTTTACAGATGCATCATAGAAAGCATTCTTTCTGGTTGTATCACAGTTCCTGCTCTGCCCAAGGCTGCAGGAAACTATAAAGGGTCATGAACAATGCCGAATCCATCACTCAAACCAGCCTCCCACCCATTGACTCTGTCTACACTTACTGCTGCGTCGGGAAAAGCAGCCGGTATAATCAAGGACCCCACGCACCCCGGATATTCTCTCTTCCACCTACTTCCATCGGGGAAAAGATACAAAAGTCTAAGGCCATGGACCGACGGACGCGACTGCAGCTTCTTCCCTGCTGCCATCAGACTTTTGACTGGACCCATCTTATATTAATTAGGTTACCATATATAATATATATATATATAGATACTATATATATGTATATATATATATATATAATGTAATACCTTATTATTATATTAAGTTGATATTTCTCTAGCTATGATGGTAACACGACATTCTGCATCCTCTCCTTTTTGAAGGGTATGCTTTGTCAGTATAGCTTGCAAGAAACAATGTTTTTCACTGTATACTGATACATGTGACAATAATAAAACAAATCAAATCCAATCACTGCTCCTTCACAGCGCCAGCATTGCAGTGTGTTGTTTGTTTTCTCACCTGTAATTGATTACTCTAAAAGGTTGCTCTGCCGAGTCTCAGGAGTGTTTCTGCTGTGTATTAAAGAGAAGACCTTCAGTGTGAGACCTCAGTAAATGGCCATGGTTTACGCCACGGGCAGACAGAAGCCAGAGGGTGGTTGTAGAGAGTTGTTTTTCAAACTGGAGGCCTGTGACCAGTGGTGTGCCTCAGGGATCAGTGCTGAGTCCACTGTTATTGTCATTTACATAAACGATTTGGATGAGAATATAGGGGGCATGGCTAGTAAGTTTGCAGATGACACCAAGATTGGTGGCATAGTGGACAGTGAAGAAAGATATCTCCAATTGCAACTGGATCTTGATCAACTGGCCAGTGGGCGGACGAATGGCAGATGGAGTTTAATTTAAATAAATGCGAGGTGATGCATTTTGGTAGATTGAACCAGGGCACGACTTACTCAGTTAATGGTAGGGCGTTGGGGAGAGTTACAGAACAAAGAGATCAAGGAGTAAATGTACATAGTTCCTTGAAAGTGGAGTCATAGGTGGACACAGTGGTGAAGAAGGCATTCGACATGCTTGGCTTTATCGGTCAGAACATTGAATATAGTAGTTGGGACGTCTTGTTGAAGTTGTATAAGACATTGGTAAGGCCACACGTGGAATACTGTGTGCAATTCTGGTCATGTTATTATAGAAAGGATATTATTAAACTAGGAAGAGTGCAGAAAAGATTTACTGGGTTGCTACTGGGACTTGATGGATTGAGTTATAAGGGAGAGGCTGAATAGACTGGGACTTTTTCCCCTGGAGCGTAGGAGGCTGAGGGGTGATCTTATAGAGGTCTATCAAATAATGAGGGGCACAGATCAGCTAGATAGTCAATATCTTTTCCCAAAGGTAGGGGAGTCTAAAACTAGACGGCATAGTTTTAAGGTGAGAGGGGAGAGATACAAAAGTGTCCAAAGGGGCAAATCTTTCACACAGAGGGTGGCGAGTGTTTGGAACGAGCTGCAAGAGGTAGTAATAGAGGCGGGTACAATTTTATCTTTTGAAAAGCATTTACATAGTTACATGTGTATAATGGGTATAGAGGGCTACAGGGCACATCCGGGCAATTGGGATTAGTTTAGGGGTTTAAAAAAAAAGGGCGGCAAGGACAGGTTGGGCCGAAGGGCCTGTTTCCATGCTGTAAACCTCTCTGACTCTATGACACCATCGCTTCTCTCAGAAAACACACTGATCCACTATCGGTCAAGCTGGAGCCAGTTACTATCCTATTCTCGCTGCCATTGGAGTTCCTGGTGGGTGATTGCAACAGATTAAAATGGATTTATTCATGTCACAAGCGGGCTTACATTAACACTACAATGAAGTTACTGTGAAAATCCCCTAGTCGCCCCCCTTGGCTCCTGTTCGGGTACACTGAGTGAGAATTTCGCATGGCCAATGCAACTAACCAGCACGTCTTTCAGACTGTGGAAGGAAACCGGAGGAAACCCACGCAGACATGGGGAGAACCTGCAGACTCTGCACAGGCAGTGGCCCAAGCCGGGAACTGAACCCGGTCCCTTGTTTTTGAGGCAGCAGCGCTGTCCACTGTGATACCGCTCCACCCAAAAAAGAGGATACATGACGTCTGCTATGAGGAGGCTCCCTCCCATCACCTCCTAACTTTGGAGAGAGTGAAGTTGCTCCCCCGAGCAGAATACCTGGGCTGATGGAACAGCAGTGGTTCCCTCCTGACCAGAGTGACGGCTCATGGGACCACAGACCCGACCAGCTTCTATAGCTACTGAGGTGTGATGAGGGGCTGCCAGTGATTAGTCTTTGCTGGAATATTACTGTTCAACTTTGTCAGTCGGGGTATAGATTACAAAAGCAGAGAGGTCATGATGGAGTTGTATTAGAGGGATGAGCGTTGGCGAGGCCACGGCTGGAGTACTGTGTACAAATTTGGTTGAATTTTTCGAAGGGGCAACCAGGAAGGTAGATGAGGGCAGTGCAGTTGATGTTGTCTATAGACTTTAGCAAAGGCCGTTGACAATGTACCACATGGTAGGTTGTTGAATAAGGTTAAAACTCACGGGATCCAGGCTGAGGTAACTAAATTGATAGGAAATTGGCTTCATGACAGAAGCCAGAGGGTTGTAGAGGGTTGTTTTTCAAACTGGAGGCCTGTGACCAGCGGAGTGCCTCAGGGATCAGTGCTGGGTCCACTGTTATTTGTCATTTATATTAATGAGTTGGATGAGAATTTAGGAGGGATGGTTAGCAAGTTTGCAGATGATACCAAGATTGGTGGTATAGTGGACAGTGAAGAAGGTTATCGCAGATTGCAACGAGATCTTGATCAATTTGGCCAGTGGGCTGACGAATGGCAGATGGAGATTAATTTAGATAAATGGGAGGTGATTAATTTTGGTAGATTGAACCACGGTAGGACTTACTCAGTTAATGGTAGGGCATTTGGGAGAGTGAAAGAACAAAGACATCGAAGGGTACACGTTCATAGCTCCTTGAAAGTGGAGTCACAGGTGGATAAGGTAGTGAAGGAGGATTTTCCCAGAGCAGAAGTGGTGATCACGAGGGGTCACGGGCTCAAGGTGAGAGGGGCGAAGTATAACTCAGGATGTTGCCTGGTATGGAGGGTCTTTGCTATGAGGAGAGATTTGGTAGACTGGGGTTGTTCTCCTTGGAAAGACGGAGAATGAGGGGAGATCTAATACTGGTGTACAAGATTATGAAGGGTATAGATAGGGTGAACAGTGGGAAGCTTTTTCCCAGATCGGAGGTGACGATCACGAGGGGTCACGGGCTCAAGATGAGAGGGGCGAAGTATAACTCGGATATCAGAGGGACGTTTTTTACACAGAGGGTGGTGGGGGCCTGGAATGCGCTGCCAAGTAGGGTGGTGGAGGCAGGCACGCTGACATCGTTTAAGACTTACATGGATAGTCACATGAGCAGCCTGGGAATGGAGGGATACAAACGATTGATCTAGTTGGACCAAGGAGCGGCATAGGTTTGGAGGGCCGAAGGGCCTGTTTCCTGTGCTGTACTGTACTTTGATTTTTGTTCTTTGAAGGCATTCCGCATGCTTGGTTGCATTGGCCAGAACATTGAATACTGGATTTGGGACGTCTTGTTGTACTTGTACAAGACATTAAACATAGAAACATAGAAACCCTATAATACAGAAAGAGGCCATTCGGCCCATCGAGTCTGCACCGACCACAATCCCACTCAGGCCCTACCCCCATATTGCTACATATTTACCCACTAATCCCTTTAACCTACACATCCCAGGACACTAACGGGCAATTTTAGCGTGGACAATCAACCTAACCCGCTCATCTTTGGACTGTGGGAGGAAACCGGAGCACCCGGAGGAAATCCACGCAGACACAAGGAGAATGTGCAAACTCCACACAGACAGTGACCCAAGCCGGGAATCGAACCCAGGTCCCTGGAGCTGTGAAGCAGCAGTGCTAACCATTGTGCTACCGTGCCACACTTGGAATACCGTGTACAGTTCTGGTCACCCTATTAGGGAAAGGATATTATTAAACTAGAAAGAGTGCAGAAAATATTTATTAGAATGCTACTGAGCCTTGATGGTTTGAGTTAGAAGGAGAGTCTGGATAGACTGGGACCTTTTTCCCTGGAACGCAGTAGGTTCAGGGGTGGTCTTACAGATTTTTATAAAATAATGAGAGGCATAGATGAGCTAGAGAGTCAACATCATTTCCCAAAGGTGAGAGAGTCTAAAACTAGAGGGCTTAGGTTTAAGGTGAGAGAGCAGTGATACAAAAGTTTCCAGAGGGGCAACCTTTTCACTCAGAGGGTGGTGAGTGTCAGGAGCAAGGTGCCAGTGGCCGTAGTAGAGGCGGGTGCAATTTTGTATTTAAAAAAAACATTTAGAAAGTTGCATGGGTAAGATGGGTATAGAGGGATATGGGCCAAATGCGGGCAATTGGGGCTAGTTTAGTGGTAAAAATTGGGCGGCATGGACAAGTTGGGCCGAAGGGCCTATTTCCATGCTGTAAACCTCGATGACTCATCCACCCTTTATTCTCCATTCTCATCCAAATCAGCTGAAAGAACCTCAAAGCTGAGTGGGATTGTGGTCGGTGCAGACTAGATGGGCCGAACGGCCTCTTTCTGTACTATAGGGTTTCTATGTTTCTATGTTTAATGTCTTGTACAACTTCAACAAGACGTCCCAAATCCAGTATTCATTGTTCTGGCCAATGAAACCAAGCATGCGGAATGCCTTCAAAGAACGAAAATCAAAGAACAGTACAGCACAGGAAACACGAGGTTAAAGTCCGACAGGTTTATTTGGTAGCACTGTTGTACAATTGCAGTAGCTGACACTTCTGCACTCCTGTCCTCTGAGTTCCCTTACCTACCTCAGCAGCCGTCACATCCTTCTGTCCCTGACCACTTTCCAAACTGGAAAGTTTTTTCTGAAGCCGTGTGACCGTCTCCTGAAACTAAGCTTCCAGGTAAAACTCTCCCTCCCTGATATGTTGCAGAGTCAAACTCCAGCTGAATGTCTCTGAGCCGAAGCTCCTCAAGCCGCAGATACTTACTGCAGACATACTTGCTCTGAATAACACCAGTATCCATGAGCACCCACATACTGCAGTCATCACACATCAACTGTCCTGATATACTTCTGATCTTAAACTAATGACTTAATTATTTCATTCAGTTATTTATTTTAGATATTAATAAATCTTATCGCAAAGTGCAGGACAAATTTCAACCTTGGGAAAATGGACCTTGACCACTTACTAGATATTCACCAACAGCTCGCCACCTCCCTGTAGAAAAGCAGAAACCAATTCCCACAGGAAAAAACGTTAGAACATACTCCCCACAAGGACCGACAAACAGACAACAGGAAACTACTGGATGCTGAATGAATAGAGTTTTACAACGTATCAGTTTATCAGCACTACCTTACATCCTCATCTCGAAACTAAATGCTCAGTCAGTCTCACTGTTGTCCCTTCAAATCCATGTCTCACTCTCACCCTGCGCAAACACTGTCTTTGTTTTCACTCCACTCAATGCATTTCCCACTCTCACAATTCACTATTTTCAACCCTTTCAATAAAGAGTGAGCAGAACTGCAGGGAAGGAAGAGGACAGGATGTGATCCTCCAGTGACAGGCACCTTAACAAGCATTGGCAATGCATGTCCTCCTGCTCCACTGTGGGGGAGGCCTTGTTACCAGGGGCTGCAGACATCAGCAAGACCTGCCATGAAAGTCTGAGCCTCTTGATTCAGCTTGATTGTGTGGACCTGGTGCTCACACATGTCATCATCAGAGGTTCAAGGTGCTTCCGTGGTGTGGTGAGACAGTCGGGAAGTGCATATCAAGGTGAGTGATGCCCTGGACATCTGTCTCAGTAAAATATCTTCAGGCCTGATACAATTGTCAGACATTTATTTTGATACTAAAACTCTGTAGATCACATCGATTTGGTTTCCACAACCCGTGTGCCTCTATTGATCGGTCATTTTTAGCAGCCTCGCACTCAGCTTGTTGACACCGAAATATAACTCAGCATTAAATACAGAAATCAAGCAAATAATCCCCCAATCACCGGGGCTGAGGCAGGTAAGAGGAAAATGCTGCATTAGCAGCAGAATGAACCGGGTTTTACAATGTACAGGTACTGGATCCCGTATCGGAGGCGTTGGGCACTGGATCTGTTCCAGAATTGTGGATTTGGAGTTCTGGATCGCGTGCTTGTAAAACATGGAGAATCAGTGAGAAATAAAGACCCTGAGGCTTTTCTAATTTAATTATTATACTTTTATTATTTCATAATTTTACATATTGCATTGCAACCGAGGGAGAGGCAGCTGTCACACTGACAGATGCTGTGAAAATTGAAGGTTCGGGCTGATTTGGCAGATTTTGTGCCCTATCTGCTGGGTTGATAAAACATGGAGAAGGAATGAGAAATAAAGACGACAAGGCTTTTAGCTCATTATTGTACATTTATTATTTCATAATTTTACAACTCAAATTACAGATCCACTGAGGAAGAGACAGCTGCCATTCAGACACAGGCTGTGAATGTTGACAGTTCAGGGTTTAATGTGTGTCTTTTAAACATGTCCTGCAGCTTAAATTGTTTCAAGTACATGGGGTTTTCTTTCCGAAACACCTCTTGTCCCTTTTAGACCCACATAATATGCTGCTCTGTAATGAAGCTCTTCTGATCGATGCCATGAATCAATTCCTCCGTGATCCTTATTCACCTGTCAATAGACAGATTTATCTTCATCATCACCGCTCTCATTCTCTTTATTCTTGGTCAAGACCATGGTGTCTATTCCATTGTGTGGAACTTGGCAGTGAATTTCAGCATTGTTGCCAATATTACAGAATCCTCAACATCTTCTCCATCCAACAGCTGGGCTTCAGCACAGGAAAGTCTTTCAAAAATACCAGCAATATTTACAAAATATCTTTCTTCTCGGACACACGGACACCGTTAAATTCAGGTTTCATTTCATCATCACCAATCAAGGAAATTTCTCGAAGCTGGCAGGAAAATGCTGCATTTCTCACAGATGGGAGAGGATTTTACAATGTACAGGTACCAGACCCCATACCTGGGATGTCTGGGATCCAACATGTTCTGGTCTTGTGGACTTGGCAGATTTTGGGCTCTTTGTGGCGTGCTTATAAAACATGGAGAAGGAATGAGAAATAGAGACGACAAGGCGTTTAGTTCATTATTTTACATTTATTGTTTCATAATTTTACAACTCAAATTACACAACCACCGAGGATGAGATATCGACCGGACTGAGACAGGCTGTGAATATTGAAGGTTCAGGCACTGACTACACCGTTTAAACATGTCCTGTAGTTTATGGATTCTGGTTTCTGGATGGCATGCTGATAAAACACGGAGAATGAATGAGAAATAAATACTTTTATTTCATTATTGTACTTTTATTATTTCATAATTTTACAACTCAAATTGCATATCATCTGAGGAAGAGAAAGCAGGTCTTTCACATCTGCTAATAGATCTTTAGCAACGTTTTTTCCTCAGAGAGATGAAAAACTCTAAATTCAGGTTTAATTTCACCATCACCATTTAGGAACATGGGAAATGGCTTGAGGTTGTGCCTTCCATTTATCAAACTACCTTGGGGTACCATTGGCCCAGCCTTGGCAGCACTGCAGAGTGCATGGTTAACATTGAATACTACTTGGAATTCCCTCCCACCCAAGCCTCTGTTCAATGCAATGAGCATTTTGTGCATGAGTTCAGCCTTGTATCTGGTCGCAATTGCCCGCAAAATGCATTGATCCTTGGGCTGAATGGAGGACACACATTTGGGCAGAAAATAAGTTCTGAAAACAATGTTCCTGATGAGGAGAAAATAACCATGCAGCTCTCAGGAACCCCCAGAGACCGACACTGAGCCCTGGCTTCAGGGACAAAATGGCTCTCGGACCAATCAAGGGAAATTGGTTGAGTCATCCATGTGCACTGATTGATTGGCCTTGTAAACAACAGGGAAGACTCTGATCCCTTTGAACAATGTAATCTTCTGACTGTCACCAATAACACATGTACACATGCCCTGCTCTTTGACCTTCTTCCAATATTATCATGGAAAATTCATCCAAGTATGTCTCTGCAGCTTCATGGCCAGCGAAGGTTCCTTCACCATATACTTTCAGCACACACACACCATGGCAGTTTGTAAACTTGTTCTGCCACCCTGACGCTCAATAACATGGTGTTGTTAGGCCCAGTTCTTTATGGAACACTTTCGCTTTGGCCATGGTAATGGATATGTTGCACTCTGACAGTGTATGATTCACTCTAATAACACTTTGTCTGCATGGACAGTCTTTAACTGATGGAGGGTTTTCCTATTATCCATTAATTTGGGCACATCACTGTCAGAATAACATTTAATTTCTCCATTTGCTTCTTCAGATCATAAATGGGTGATTTCCCAACACCATTCTATTTGCTTAACCATTTCCCTGAGGTGCCTTTCTCCAGACGCATCAGTAACTCTACTTTCTGCTTCATAGTCAGTGACCTTTTATCTTGGTGCTCCTGCCAGCCACGGGACTTTTGACATGAAAACACTCGTAATAAAGTCTGGAATTATACAGAGAGAGACATGTTCGAGCAATGGTTAAACTGCGTGTGCTGGTTATGGATATGGGAATAGAACAAAGAACAGTACAGCACAGGAAACAGGCCCTTCGGCCCTCCAAGCCTGTGCCGCTCCTTGGTCCAACTAGACCAATCGTTTGTATCCCTCCATTCCCAGGCTGCTCATGTGACTATCCAGGTAAGTCTTAAACGATGTCAGCGTGCCTGCCTGCACCACCCTACTTGGCAGCGCATTCCAGGCCCCCACCACCCTCTGTGTAAAAAACGTCCCTCTGATGTCTGAGTTATACTTCGCCCCTCTCAGCTTGAGCCCGTGACCCCTCGTGATCGTCACCTCCGACCTGGGAAAAAGCTTCCCACTGTTCACCCTATCTATACCCTTCATAATCTTGTATACCTCTATTAGATCTCCCCTCATTCTCCGTCTTTCCAAGGAGAACAACCCCAGTCTACCCAATCTCTCCTCATAGCTAAGACCCTCCATACCAGGCAACATCCTGGTAAACCTTCTCTGCACTCTCTCCAATGCCTCCACGTCCTTCTGGTAGTGCGGCGACCAGAACTGGACACAGTACTCCAAATGTGGCCTAACCAGCGTTCTATACAGCTGCATCATCAGACTTCAGCTTTTATACTCTATACCCCGTCCTATAAAGGCAAGCATACCATATGCCTTCTTCACCACCTTCTCCACCTGTGTTGCCACCTTCAAGGATTTGCGGACTTGCACACCGAGGTCCCTCTGTGTTTCTATACTCCTGATGACTCTGCCATTTATTGTATAACTCCTCCCTACATTATTTCTTCCAAAATGCATCACTTCGCATTTATCCGGATTAAACTCCATCTGCCACCTCTCCGTCCAGTTTTCTGGGACTTGACAAAATACTCTGTGCGTCAATTCCAAATTGTATCATGTGGCGTCAGCGTCAAGTGTAATAGGTTTTTGAGACCCTCCTGTTTCTGGGACGCTGGATAAGGGGTCCAGTATCTGTACCAGTTTACAAGAGGGATGATTCTCATTCAAATATACTGCACAGAATTCTAGGAAGTAGCCAAGTCGTGCTGAGGTCAAAGATGGTGGAGACACTTGTGTGGGAATGGTGACTTAAATCAGCTGATGAAATATTAGCCAATGGATCCAGCGTGAATAGTGAAATCAGCTTGAGCTATAAGTGTGACACATGCTGTCGGTGTATTTGCAGCAGATGGAGTGTCTGTAGTTTTCCTGTTATTGCACTGCTGGTGAACAATAAGCTGATGAGAATTCTACCTCAACATCCAGCCCAGTGTTTGGGAAAATTATGATTCCCTAAATTAAAGGAGGTTGTCCATCAACAACACTCCAGTGATATACTTGGCCTCGCAGTATCAAGCTTCATCACCCAGAGTAACAATTGGATCGTGTTTGGAAAAATTATGATTCCCTCAATTAAAGGAGGGTTGTCCTTATTCTTGAAATGAATTGGGATTCTCGATGATGTCTCTGAGGTCAGAATGGCAGCATTTAACACATTTAATTCAACCAAGGCATCAGCACCCTGATTCTGAGTCTGGCATTGATTCACTGAATCTTTGAAAGGAAACATTTCTCAAGAGGATTTGGATTTCATAGCAGGTCATTGCTGAGATCTGCATCAGCTGGATAACGTTTGACCAGCCAGAGGTTCTGATGGCTGAATTGTACAATCCTCTCCTGAGGCTTCAGCAATCACAGGAATGGAGAGGAGAATTGGAAAAGCCGTGTCCACATTTCCCCTCAGATCCCGCATGGCTCAGACACTCAGATGGAGCTCTTGCTGTGGGATCTAGTGATTGAAATGAGGTCACATTTGCCAAGGATGGAAGGAAACGGCCAGCCTCGTAAAACCAGCAGGCATGAATGGAAGTGGCTGAGAAAGTGAGCAGGAACATTGTGGGACATGGGAAAAGTGTTTCAAGAAGTTCATGGACATCAGGAGGTCAGGAAAGTGCGTGACGTAACTCGCTCAGGAGCCGAGACTCACACTCTTATTTTCCCAGCATTTCCCAGCACAACTGGATAGCAGGGCGGCACGGTAGCACAGTGGTTAGCACTGCTGCTTCACAGCTCCAAGGACCTGGGTTCGATTCCCGGCTTGGGTCACTGTCTGTGTGTGAGTTTGCACATTCTCCTCGTGTCTGCATGGGTTTCCTCCGGGTGCTCCGGTTTCCTCCCACGGTCCAAAGATGTGTGGGTTAGTTTGATTGACCACGCTAAAATTGCCCTTAGTGTCCTGAGAAGCGTAGGTTAGAGGGATTAGTGGGTAAATGTGTAGGGATATGGGGGTAGGGCCTGGGTGGGATTGTGGTCGGTGCAGATTCGATGGGCCGAATGGCCTCTTTCTGTGCTGTAGGGTTTCTATGATTCTATGAACTCTACAAAACAACACCCCTTACACCTGCATTCATTCCTGTCTCTCCAGACACTTCCTCACATCCTCATCTGAAAAGCCAAGTGCTCACTCAGCCATATCATTGTGTCATCACAGCCATGTCTCACTCTCACCCTGCACTAACACTGACTTTGTCTTCACTCCACTCAATGCATTTCTCACTCTCACAATTCTCTATTCCCATCCCTTTCAGTTTGACTAACAAGTTCTACTACTTCACATATTTATCTAACTTTCCTGTAAAATTTGCAATGTTCTCATCCCTCAACCATTCCCAGTGACACAGCATTTAGATAGAGGTCGGTGGGAAGGTAGCTACAGACCGTCAATTATAAATAAATTAAAGGATGTAGAGCTGCACTGAGAAAAAAGACTGGGACACAGAGGATGATGACGTGAGGAGAATTTCAATTGTCCTCCATTCCTCCTTAGCTTTCTACAGACAATGATTGGTCTTGGGTTGGGATTCGATCTCTCTTGTAATTAATCCACTTGCCTTTGATACTTCATTTCTCATGATTTCACTCTGTGGCAGTTTGGTCAAAACCCCATTTCTGCACATTCACCCTGACACGAACCATGTACCTGTAGCAGAAGAAGCAATTAGACACAGAAAATACTGGACAGTAACAAGTATAACAACAGGTATTTTATAGCTTCCCTCAAATAGTAAAACCATTCACCCCATAAATACTGAAGATTCTGAGTGTAAAACTGACTGGTTTGTTACATTTCTTGTAATTTTACTGGTGTCAGCTCAGCACGAAAAGCAGAAGATTCCATAAGTTCTGGAGTTGAACAACTTACAACTTCTTCAAACTATTTCCCAGTTTCTGCCTCCAAAACTTTTCGTGCTAAGTGTCTGAGTGAAGAATTTCTTCAACTCTCCACACTTCCTTTCTCACGTCTGAGTGCTCGGTGTTGGTGGAAAATCTGAGCAGCTGAATGTTGATGTGTTCACTCTGCCCTAATTTAATCATTCCTTCCATCCCGACACTGCACTCAATATCAATCAGTCGCCTCAAGAGGAAGGTTCTCAACTACCTGTAAAAATAAACATTTTACAGCACCAACCTTGTGAGTGCCAGCTGGCTACCAATGTTCCATTGTTCAAGCTCCCTTCGCAAAACAAAGATGTTCAGACCTTCTGCACATCCACTTTCACTCCTAAAGGGGACAACCAGAGAGTAAGGGTCGGTGCAGCTCCATTTCTGTCACTGGAACGGGGTGTGAAGCCTCCTGTCTCTACTTTATCCAGTTTACAAACCCAATGAAATGTGTGATCTCACTGTGATACCACAGTTTCCCTCATCCAGTTAAAGGGCCTCATCCTGATGCGGGTCTTGGGGAAACATCCCTGGGTTTCACTTTGGCCGTCATGATAGAAGGAGCTAGAATGTAAAAACAAATTCAGCGAATAAGAGGAGGGACTGGCCTTAATAAGAATATCAGCCTTCTCCCTGCCACATTCCCCGAGTGAAGGATGAACCCAATGTTCCAACATCCTGTTGAGTTTGTAGAGCTGAATGCTCCAGATCATCAATGATGCCGGAGACATTGATCAGGACCCACTGAGGCTGGGCTTTAATCATTGGCTGGGGAATTGATTGCTGCCAATGGGAAGGTTTACATGGAGCCGATTCCAATTCAGACTGCACTATACATGTTGTTTAGATCCAGACTTTTCAATAAGTCGCTGCCCAAGAGAAGGGCAATAGTTGATGAACCGCTTCTGTTCAGATTTATTATGTACAGTGGAGGGGAGAGTGGAGAAGGTGGTAAATGCCTTCCTGAACCTTTAGTGTGAGGCACAGTAAAGGAAGGTACTAATGCCCACACTTCAGACTGGCGCCAGTAATACAGCTGCAAACATTCACACAGCACGGAGTGAGCACCAAATTCAAGGACAGGTAGCAGCCAGTCAGTGAGAGACATACCTGAGAGTTGGGCTGTGTGACCATCTTTACCCAAGTTCCAGGACCCAGACTATCTATGAGCAACAATATTGAAGATTTATTCGCAACCACAACTTCAACTAATCCATCCTACTCTGCATCAATATTACTGGCTCTGTTGTAATCATCACATTGCTCATTATCATGTTCACACATTACATTACAAGGTAATGATATTGAGACAAACCAATCACTTCTTACCCGCCCACCTTCACTCCGAGATAGATCAGGCCGTTAGTAAGAGCCTGTGAGTTCCACTGGAACTGGTTGTGCTGATGAACCGACTCTGATGTTTAATCTCAAGGTGATGCTCAGTGTGAGAGCGAGGCTTGCTCTGTAATATCATGAAATATCAACCAACCAAGGGCCTTGGCTTGATGGACAAATACCCTTGGGTTTCATTTGGGTCACAATCAGAGTGAGAAGATTATCTGATATATTCTGTCCGACAGGTTGCGCAATGTTTGGAACTCTCTTCCCCAGAAAGTTGTGGAGGACAGGGTCAATGAACATTTTGAAGACAGAAGTAGATAGATTCCTGACTAACAAGGGAGTCAATGGTTCTCAGAGGTCGGCAGAGATAAGGCACATTCAGATCAGCTGTGATCTTACTGAATGGCAGAACAGGCTCGAGCGCTCGAATGGGCCACTTCTACTCCTAATTCATATGTTGGTATCAGCTAAAATATAACCTTTCCATATGGATACAACCCAGTGGACATGGCAGGTAGGGCAATGGTGATGGGATTGATGGCCTTCTCCATGTCCTCCTACTGGGTAAACCATGTTTAAAATTGCTTCGATATCCTTTGAATCAGTGTTTGTGGTTTCTGGGATATGGAGCACTGAAGGGCAGAATACTCGGGATAATCAGTGGTGCCAGCGAACATTGGTCATGATCCATTGGTGCTGGCTTGGTACCAGGGGCAGAGGAGCCAATCAGTGCTGTTGGGAGAAGCTGAACCAAAATCTTGCTGGAATATATGTGTTGTTGTAGCCGAGGATTCACAACGAGTTCAACCGAGAGAAAGGCTGTGGAAGATGAATCATTTCCATTGAGCTCCATTGTGTAGATTCAGTGAGCAGGGGACAGATATCTACCTGGAACTTTACAGTGAATCGAGCAAACATTGAACATTTCTGCCAAGCACTAGAAATCTCACAGCCAATCCTATAGGAGATGAATCCAATACAGAACAAGGCAACAAAACACAACTATTTCATCTTGCAGCCGTTTAACTGAATTTGTTGGGTTAATAAGAAAATTAAAATTAAAATACAACTATACCTTTCTGGCTACCTTCTCGAAGCTTCTGAAGATTCGGTCTATCATGTGTTTTGGTCTGATTTGTTTCACAGCATTTTTGATGGGTTTCAATGGGTGTTAATGTGTTTTAATTATGGACCCTTTGTGTTTGTGTGATGTGCACCAAAATGTCTAGTTTCAGCCATATTGGTGAAGCATTGAACCAATATTTCTCTTCGGTGTTCACGCAAGGGGACATGAATATAGCTGAGGAGGACACTGGGTTGCAGGGGAGTAGAATAGACAGTATTACAGTTGATAAGGAGGATGTGCAGGATATTCTGGAGGGTCTGAAAATAGATAAATCCCCTGGTCCGGATGGGATTTATCCAAGGATTCTCTGGGAGGCAAGAGAAGTGATTGCAGAGCCTCTGGCTCTGATCTTCAGGTCGTCGTTGGCCTCTGGTATAGTACCAGAAGATTGGAGGTTAGCGAATGTTGTCCCATTGTTTAAGAAGGGGAACAGAGACTTCCCCGGGAATTATAGACCGGTGAGTCTCACTTCTGTTGTCGGCAAGATGTTGGAAAAAATTATAAGGGATAGGATTTATAGTTATTTGGAGAGTAATGAATTGATAGGTGATAGTCAGCATGGTTTTGTGGCAGGTAGGTCGTGCCTTACTAACCTTATTGAGTTTTTTGAGAAAGTGACCAAGGAGGTGGATGGGGGCAAGGCAGTGGACGTGGTATATATGGATTTTAGTAAGGCGTTTGATAAGGTTCACCATGGTAGGCTTCTGCAGAAAATGCAGATGTATGGGATTGGGGGTGATCTAGGAAATTGGATCAGGAATTGGCTAGCGGATAGGAAACAGAGGGTGGTGGTTGATAGTACGGGCGGCACGGTAGCACAGTGGTTAGCACTGCTGCTTCACAGCTCCAGGGACCTGGGTTCGATTCCCGGCTTGGGTCACTGTCTGTGTGGAGTTTGCACGTTCTCCCTGTGTCTGCGTGGGTTTCCTCCGGGTGCTCCGGTTTCCTCCCACAGTCCAAAGATGTGCGGGTTAGGTTGATTTGGCCATGCTAAAATTGTCCCTTAGTATCTTGAGATGCGTAGATTAGAGGGATTAGTGGGTAAAATATGTAGGGATATGGGGGTAGAGCCTGGGTGGGATTGTGGTCGGTGCAGACTCGATGGGCCGAATGGCCTCTTTCTGTACTGTAGGGATTCTATGATTCTATTCTATGATAAATATTCATCATGGAGTGCGGTTACAAGTGGTGTACCTCAGGGATCTGTTTTGGGGCCACTGCTGTTTGTAATATTTATTAATGATCTGGATGAGGGTATAGTTGGGTGGATTAGCAAATTTGCTGATGACACCAAAGTCGGTGGTGTGGTAGACAGTGAGGAAGGGTGTCGTAGTTTGCAGGAAGACTTAGACAGGTTGCAAAGTTGGGCCGAGAGGTGGCGGATGGAGTTTAATGCGGAGAAGTGTGAGGTAATTCACTTTGGTAGGAATAACAGATGTGTTGAGTATAGGGCTAACGGGAGGACTTTGAATAGTGTGGAGGAGCAGAGGGATCTAGGTGTATGTGTGCATAGATCCCTGAAAGTTGGGAATCAAGTAGATAAGGTTGTTAAGAAGGCATATGGTGTCTTGGCGTTTATTGGTAGGGGGATTGAATTTAGGAGTCGTAGCGTTATGTTGCAACTGTACACAACTCTGGTGCGGCCGCACTTGGAGTACTGTGTGCAGTTCTGGTCCCCACATTACAGGAAGGATGTGGAGGCTTTGGAGAGGGTGCAGAGGAGGTTTACCAGGATGTTGCCTGGTATGGAGGGGAGATCCTATGAGGAGAGGCTGAGGGATTTGGGATTGTTTTCGCTGGAAAGGCGGCGGCTAAGAGGGGATCTTATTGAAACATATAAGATGATTAGAGGTTTAGATAGGGTGGATAGTGATAGCCTTTTTCCTCTGATGGAGAAATCCAGCACGAGGGGGCATGGCTTTAAATTGAGGGGGGGTAGTTATAGAACCGATGTCAGGGGTAGGTTCTTTACCCAGAGGGTGGTGAGGGATTGGAATGCCCTGCCAGCATCAGTTGTAAATGCGCCTAGTTTGGGGGCGTTTAAGAGATCCGTAGATAGGTTCATGGACGAAAAGAAATTGGTTTAGGTTGGAGGGTCACAGTTTTTTTTTTAACTGGTCGGTGCAACATCGTGGGCCGAAGGGCCTGTTCTGCGCTGTAATGTTCTATGTTCTATGTTCTATATATAGGCATCAAGTATTTTGTTTGACTGAAACAAGTCTGCCCCATGTATCTAGTGGTGACTTGTTTGTCGGGAAATGTATAACTGCCCTTTTACAGTTGCTAATGTGTCCTGGTGCATCTCTGGTTTCGAATTGTCTGATCTTGAATTTTGCAAAAAGCCTGTCTCTCGGCAGAATTGCCTCTGTGCATTTGGACTGAGGTAATCGCAGCTTACCGAGGCTAGTGAGCCTCACATCTGTGGTGGGTAAGTTGTTGGAAAGCATTTTGAGAGACAAGACCGACAGGCATTTAGAGACACAAGGACTGATTAGGGACAGTCAGCATGGCTTTGTGAGTGGAAAATCATGTCTCACAAATTTGATTCAGTTTTTTTCAATGGGTAACCAAGAAGGTAGATGATGGCAGTGCAGTTGTTGTTGTCTGCATGGATTTTAGCAAGGCGTTTGAAAAGGTACCGCATGGTAGGTTGTTGCATAAGGTTAAATCTCACGGGATCCAGGGTGAGGTGTCTCAGTGGATACAAAATTGGCTTGATGACAGAAGCCAGAGGGTGGTTGTCGAGGGTTGTTTTTCAAACGGGAGGCCTGTGACCAGCGGTGTGCCTCTCAGATCAGTGCTGGTCCACTGTTATTTGTCATTTATATTATTGATTTAGATGAGAAAAAAGGAGTCATGGTTAGTAAGTTTGTAGATGATACCAAGATTGGTGGCATATTGGACAGTGAACAAAGTTATCTCCGATTGCAACAGGATTTTGATCAATTGGGCTGTCAAATGGCAGATGGATTTCAATTTAGATAAATGCGAGGTGATGTATTTTGGTAGATTGAACCAGGGCAGGACTTGCTCAGTTAATGGTAGGGCACTGGGGAGAGTTACAGAACAAAGAGATCTCGGGGTACATGTTCATAGCTCCTTGAAAGTGGAGTCACAGGTGGACAGAGCGGTGAAGAAGGCATTCGGAATGCTTGGTTTCATCGGTCAGAACATTGAATAAAGGATTTGGGACGTCTTGTTGAAGTTGTACAAGACATTGACAAAACCACACTTGGAATACTGTGTACAGTTTTGGTCACCCTATTGTAGAAAGAATATTATTAAACAAGAAAGAGTGCAGGAAAGATTTACGAGGATGCGACCCGGACTTGATGGTTTGAGTTATAAGGAGAGGCTGGATAGACTGGGACTTTTTTCTTGGGAGCGTAGAAGGCTGAGGGGTGATGAGGGGCACAGATCAGCTTGATAGTCAATATATTTTTCCAAAGTTGATGGGGGGCGGGGGGGGGGGGGGGAGGTGGTCTAAAACTAGAGGGCACAGGTTTAAGGTGAGAGGCGAAAGATCCAAAGTGTCCAGAGGGGCAATTTTCTTTACACAGACAGTGGTGAGTGTCTGGAACAAGCTGCCAGAGGTAGTAGTAGAGGCGGGTACAATTTTGTGCTTTAAAAAGCATTTAGACAGTTACATGGTTAAGATGGGCATAGAGGGATATGGGCCAAATGCGGGCAATTGGGATGAGCTGAGATCATGGAACAGTACAGCACAGTACAGGCCCTTCGGCCCTCGATGTTGTGCCACGCTTTCCCCGAAACCAAGATCAAGCTATCCCACTCCCTATCATTCTGGTGTGATCCATGTGCCTATTCAAGAACAGCTTGAAAGTTGCTAAAGTGTCCGACTCCACTATCACAGCAGGCAGTCAATTCCACAACTCAACCACTCTCTGCGTAAAGAACCTACCTCGGACATCCCTCCTATATCTCCCACCATGAACCTTATAGTTATGCCCCCTCGCAAACAGCTACATCCATCCGAGGAAATGGTCTCTGAACGTCCACTCTATCTATCCCCCTGATCATCTTATAAACCTCTATTAAGTCGCCTCTCAACCTCCTCCTCTATAAAAAGAAAAGCCCCAGCACCCTCAACCTTTCCTCATGAGACCTAACCTCCAAACCAGGCAGCATCCTGGTAAACCCCCTTTGCACCCTCTCCAAAGCTTCCACATCCTGAGGGACAAGATTTATGAGCATTAAGAGGGGTTTAGTATGCTCAAGAATACTCAGCATGGCTTTGTCAAAGGCAGATCGTGCCTTACGAGCCTGGTGGAGTTCTTTGAAAATGTGACGAAACACATTGACGAAATGAAAGCGATCGATGTGGTTTATATGGATTTTAGCAAGGCGTTCGATAAGGTCCCCCATGCAAGGCTTCTCGAAAAAGTGAGAGGGCATGGGATCCAAGGGGCTTCTGCCCAGTGGATCCAGAACTGGCTTGCCCAAAGGAGGCAGAGAGTGTCTATAGATGGGTCTTTTTCTAATTGGAGGTCGGTCACCAGTGGTGTGCCCCAGGGATCTGTTCTGGGACCCTTACTGGTTGTCATTTTCATAAATGACCTGGATGAGGAAGTGGAGGGATGGGTTGGTAAGTTTGCTGACGACACGAAGGTTGGTGGGGTTGTGGATAGTCTGGAGGGATGTCAGAAGTTACAGAGGGACATAGATAAGATGCAAGACTGGGCGGAGAAGTGGCAGATTGACTTCTACCCAGATAAATCCGTCGTGGTCCATTTTGGCAGGTCGAATGGGATGAAGGAGTACAATATAAAGGGAAAGACTCTTAGTACTGTAGAGGATCAGAAGGACCTTGGGGTCCGGGTCCATAGGACTCTAAAATCGGCCCCGCAGGTGGAGGAGGTGGTTAAGAAGGCGTATGGTGTGCTGGCCTTTATCAATCGAGGGATTGAGTTTAGGAGTCCGGGGATAATGATGCAGCTATATAAGACCCTCGTCAGACCCCACTTGGAATACTGTGCTCTGTTCTGTTCGCCTCCTTACAGGAAGGATGTGGAAAAGATTGAAAGGGTGCAGAGGAGATTTACAAGGATGTTGCCTGGATTGAGTGGCATGCCTTATGAGGATAGGCTGAGGGAGCTCGGTCTTTTCTCCTTGGAGAGCCGGAGGATGAGACGGGACCTAATAGAGGTATATAAGATGTTGAGAGGCATAGATCGGGTGGACTCTCAGAGGCTTTTTCCCAGGGTGGAAATGGCTGCTACGAGAGGACACAGGTTTAAGGTGCTGCGGGGTAGGTACAGGGGAGATGTTAGGGGGAAGTTTTTCCCACAGAGAGTCGTGGGCGAGTGGAATCGGCTGCCGTCAGTGGTGGTGGAGGCAAACCCAATAGGGTCTTTTAAGAGACTCCTGGATGAGTACATGGGATTTAATAGGATGGAAGGTTATAGGTAGGCCTGAAGGGTGGGGATATGTTCGGCACAGCTTGTGTGGCCGAAGGGCCTGTTTTGTGCTTTAGTTTTCTATTTTTCTATCCTTCTTATAGTGAGGTGATCAGAACTGCACACAATATTCCAAATGTGGTCTCACCAAGGTCCTGTACAGTTGCAGCATAACTCCACGGCTCTTAAACTCAAACCCCCTGTTAATAAACGCTAACACACTATAGGCCTTCTTGACGGCTCTATCCACTTGAGTGGCAACCTTCAGAGATCTGTGGATATGAACCCCAAGATCTCTCTGTTCCTCCACATTCCTCAGAACCCTACCGTTGACCCTGTAATCCACATTCAAATTTGTCCTACCAAAATGAATCACCTCGCATTTGTCAGGGTTAAACTCCATCTGCCAGTTTTCGGCCCAGCCTTGCATCCTATCAATGTCTCTTTGCAGCCTACAACAGCCCTCCACCTCATCTACTACTCCACCAATCTTGGTGTCATCAGAAAATTTACTGATCCACCCTTCAGCCCCCTCCTCCAAGTCATTGATAAAAATCACAAAAAGCAGGGGACCCCGCACTGATCCCTGTGGTATTCCGCTGGTAACTCGTCTCCAGTCTGAAAATTTTCCATCCGCCACCACACTCTGTCTTCTATGAGATAGCCAGTTACGTATACAATCGGCCAAATTCCCCTCTATCCCACACCTCCTTATTGTCTTCATGAGCCGACCATGGTGGAGCTTATTAAACACCTTACTAAAATCCATGTATATGACATCAACTGCTCTATCTTCATCAACACACTTAGTTACCTCCTCAAAGAATTCAATCAAGTTTGTGAGTCAAGACTTACCCTTCACGAATCCGTGTTGACTATCCCGGATTAAGCTGCATCTTTCCAAATGGTCATAAATCCTATCCCTCAGGACATTTTCCATGAGCTTCCCGACCACTGAAGTAAGACTAACCGGCCGATAATTACCATGGTCATTCCTATTTCCTTTCTTGAACAGAGGAACGACATTCGCCACTCTCCAGTCCTCTGACACTATCCCCGTGGACAGTGAGGACCCAAGGATCAAAGCCAAAGGCTCGGCAATCGCATCCCTTGCCTCCCAAAGAATCCTAGGATATATCTCAGCTGGCCCAGGGGACTTAACGACCCTCAGTGTTTTCAAAATTGCTAATGCATCTGCCCTCAGAACATCTACCTCCTCCAGCCTATCAGCCTGTATCACACTCTCATCCTCAAAAACATGGCCCCTCTCCTTGCTGAACACTGAAGAAGAGTATTCATTCAAAGCCTCTCCTATCTTTTCTGACTCCATGTACACGTTCCCACTCCTGTCCTTAGGGGTATTTAAAAAACGGGCGGCATAGACAAGTTGGGCCGAAGGGCCTCTTTCCATGCTGTAAACCTCTATGACTCTACCTTTCATTCAGGTCTCTTTCTGTGCCCTTGTGTCAGTTTTTATGTCAGCTCCCTGTGCTTGTGTTTCTGGCCTCATGGCTGTCTGCAGCGGGTTCCCTTCCAATGATTCTACTTTACTCGAGCAGTCGCCGGCTGCTACAAATTCCATTGGGTTCACCAATTCCCTTCAGGGAAGGAAATTTGCCATCAACCTGGTCTTATCTTGATCTGTCCAATGTGAATCCAGACTCAAAGCAATGTGGTTGACTCTCAACTGCTGTGTGAAATGGCCGAGGCAAGCGACTGGGAAATGAGGGGTGAGCAACAGTTCTGGGTTTGCCACTGACACCCACATCCAATGAAATAAATCAAAGAACACATCCCCCATCTTCGATCCGTGTCCCTCTAATTTTAAAAAAATGCCCATTTACTGGATTCCTTCAACCGAGGGACCAAATTCTCCCTGTCGAATCTATCATCTTGAAAAAACATTTTAAACACCAGACTAATCATCTATGCAACACATGTTGTGATAATTTGACCTGTTAGTTCTCTGATATCCTCCTGCACCCCCCTCCAGGGCCAATATATCCTGAGTTGTGATGTTCAGGCTGGAACTCAAAACTCCCGATGGGGACTAATGAAGTGAGTGGTGACATTTTGTTTGGCAAATCCTTGGGCTGCATTTAAATGACAATGACTTACCCGTGCTGCAGCGCAAGGTGTCCATGTGGTCACGTCGCAGAGAACAGGGAGTGCGGACAATGACAGCAATGGGATTCCTCGCCGCCGTCTATTGACCTTAAGAAGTTTTTATGCTTGAATCATATTTCACCATTGTTGGTAGTTTCAAAATCAGTTGTTTTAGTGTGACTATCTTCATGTAGTTTGAATTAATGGTACTACATATTGTAGCTGAATTAACAAAAGCCATTTAAAACAAAACCGACACCTGCCATATTGGAAAGCAGTTTAACAACACCAGGTTAAAGTCCAACAGGTTTATTTAGTAGCAAAAGCCACACAAGCTTTCGGCTTTTGCTACCAAATATACCTGTTGGACTTTAACCTGGTGTTGTTAAACTTCTTACTGTGTTTACCCCAGTCCAACGCCGGCATCTCCACATCATTGGAAAGCAGACAGATTAGTTCAACAGACAGCCTTAATTGTGGAACAGTGAAAGGATAACTAATTCATTAAAATATGTGTTAGGTTGGTATGGTGATCATATCCTCCGCTCCAGAACCATCCCTTCCTCTATTGAGTTTAAAGCCCTCTCTCCTTCCCTAGTTGTGTAGTTTGCAAGAACGTTGCTGGCAGCAGGTTCAGATGTAGATCATCCCAACGGTACAGCCCCCACTTTCTCCAGAACTGATTTTAATGTCCCACAAGCTGAAACTTACCTCTTCCACCAGTCTTTCAAACCATGTATTCATCTCTCTAATGTGATGTGCACTATGCTAATTTGCACGCGGCTGAGGTAATCATCTCCAGATTATAACCTTGTGTGTTCTGTTGTTTAATTCAGTGTCCATTTCCTGATAATGTCTGTGCAGAAGCTGCTTCTTCATTCTACCTATGTCACTGGTACCGACATGGTCCACAACAATGGGATCCTCCTCACAATCACGGTCATCTCCAGCCAGATGTCCTGAACTCTGGCATGGGGCAGGCAACACAGTCAACAGCACTCTGACTCCTTGTTACAGAGAAAATTGTCAATCCCTCTGATGAAGGAGCAGCACTCCGAAAGCTCGTGCTACCAAATAAACCTGCTGGACTTGAACCTGGTGTTGTGAGAATTCTTACGTTGCCTACCCCAGTCCAACGCCGGCATCTTCACATCATCAATGCCTCTCACTATACTGTCACTTACTCCCACTAATTTACTCTGTGCCTCTCCCATCCCAGCCCCTCACCTCCCCCCACGGCCCACTGAACAGCTTCCTATACCACAGTGCCACAGTCAGTCACATCATGTGTGTCCAACTGACGCACATGTTAGACGGCTTGACAGCTCTGGAGCGGTGGGTGAATTCACTTTGGAGCATCCACGATGCTGAAGAAGTCGTGGATATCACGTTCAGTGAGTTGGTGACACCGCAGATAACAGTTACTGAGGGAGATAGAGAATGGGTGACCACCAGACAGAGGAAGAGTCGGAAGGCAGTGTAGGGGTCCCCTGCAATCATCTCCCTCCAAAGCAGATATACCATTTTGGATACTGTTGGGGGAGATGGCTCACCGGGGGAAGGTGGCAGCAGCCAGGTTCATGGCACCCTGGCTGGCTCTGCTGGACAGGAGGTCAGGAAAAAGAGTGGCAGAGCGACAGTGATAGGGGACTCAATTGTAAGGGGAACAGACGGGTGTTTCTGTGGATGCAAACAAGACTCCAGGATGGCATGTTGCCTACCTGGTGCAAGGATCAAGGGTGTCTCGGAGCAGCTGCAGGACATTCTGGAGGGGGGAGAGTGAACAACCAGCTATCGTGGGGCATATCGGCACCAACACTGTAGGTAAAAAATGGGATGAAGTCCGACAAGCTGAATTTAAGGAGTTAGGAGTTAAACTAAAATGTAGGAGCTCAAAGGCCAGCAGGAATGAGCCATCACATGTTGCCCTTGAGAATGTGATGGTGAGCTGCTTTTTGACATTGCTGCTGTCCATTGGGTGTTGGGGAGGAAGTGTCTGGATTTGACTCAGTGACAGCAATGGAACAGTGATAGCGTTCCAAGTCAGCATGCTGTGTGTATTGGAGGTGATGTTGCTGCTGGTGATGTTCTCAGTTTCTGCTCTGTCTAGGAATAGTGTTTACTGGTTAGGAAGGTGCTGTTGAAGGAGTCTTGGTGAGTTCCTGCAGTGGATCTTGTTGGTGATATGCACGGCAGTCTGTGATTCTCAGTCTGTGATTCTGCCACACGGCATTACTCTGTGTGTAAAGATAATACAGTAAGAAGTTTAACAACACCAGGTTAATGTCCAACAGGTTTATTTGGTAGCAAAAGCCACACAAGCTTTTGAAGCTCTAAGCCCCTTCTTCAGGTGACTGGGAATTCTGTTCACAAACAGAGTTTATAAAGACACAGACTCAATTTACATGAATAATGGTTGGAATGCGAATACTTACAACTAATCAAGTCTTTAAGAAACAAATAGTGTGACATGAACCCAATATCCCGGTTGAGGCCGTCCGCGTGTGTGCGGAAATTGGCTATCAGTTTCAGTTCAGCGACTCTGCACTGTCGTGTGTGGCGAAGGCCGCCTTGGAGAACGCTTACCCGAATATCAGAGGCCGAATGCCCGTGACCGCTGAAGTGCTCCCCAACTTCAGCGGTTCATGTCACACTATTTGTAACGCCCACAGTTGCGTGGACCTGCAGAGTTTCACTGGCTGTCTTGTCTGGAGACAATACACATCTTTTTAGCCTGTCTTGATGCTCTCCCCACTCCCATTGTTTTGTTTCTTAAAGACTTGATTAGTTGTTAAACTTCTTACTGTGTTTACCCCAGTCCAACGCCGGCTTCTCCACATCATGTAAAGATAATACCCAAGCATTGTTCCTTTGTAAATATGTGATTCTTGTTTCTGTCCCTGGTTGTATCTATGATTCTCTCTCTGTGTTTCATTGTGTATCTGTGATTCTCTCTCTGTGCCCCTGTGTGTATCTGTGATTCTCTCTCTGTGTGTCCCTGTGTGTATCTATGATTCTCTCTCTGTGTGTCCCTGTGTGTATCTATGATTCTCTCTCTGTGTTTCATTGTGTATCTGTGATTCTCTCTCTCTGTGTCCCTTTGTGATTCTGTGATTCTCTCTCTGTGTCCCTATGTGTATCTGTGATTCTCTCTCTGTGTCCCTGTGTGTATCTGTGATTCTCTCTCTGTGTCCCTGTGTGTATCTGTGATTCTCTCTCTGTGTTCCATTGTGGATCTGTGATTCTCTATCTGTGTCCCTGTGTGTGTCTGTGATTCTCTCTCTGTGTCCCTGTGTGTGTCTGTGATTCTCTATCTGTGTTCCATTGTGGATCTGTGATTCTCTATCTGTGTCCCTGTGTGTGTCTGTGATTCTCTCTCTGTGTCCCTGTGTGTGTCTGTGATTCTCTCTCTGTGTCCCTGTGTGTGTCTGTGATTCTCTCTCTGTGTCCCTTGTGTGTCTGTGATTCTCTCTGTGTGTCCCTTTGTGTATCTGTGATTCTCTCTCTGTGTCCCTCTGTGTATCTGTGATTCACTCTCTGTGTCCCTGTGTGTGTCTGTGATTCTCTCTCTGTGTCCCTGTGTGTGTCTGTGATTCTCTCTCTGTGTCACTGTGTGTATCTGTGATTCTCTCTCTCTGTCCCTGTGTGTATCTATGATTATATCTCTCTGTGTCCCTGTGTGTATCCACTACCAAATCCAATTTGGCCTCACCTCTTGTCGGCCTATCCACAAATTGTTTCAGGAAACCCTCCTGCACACACTGCACAAAAACTGCCCCATCTGAACTATTCGACCTACAAAGGTTCCAATCAATATTTGGAAAGTTAAAGTCCCCCATGACAACGACCCTGTGACCCCCACTCCTATCCATAATCTGCTTAGCAATTTCTTCCTCCACATCTCTATTACTATTTGGTGGCCTATAGAAAACTCCTAACAACGTGACCGTTCCTTTCCTATTTCTAACTTCAGCCCATATTACCTCAGTATACAGATTCCCCTCGAAGTGCCTTTCTGCAGCCGTTAAAATATCCTTGATTAACAATGCTACTCCTCCACCTCTTTTACCAGCTTCCCTACACTTACTGAAACATCTATACCCCGAACGTCCAACTATTCCTGTCCTTGTTCTACCCATGTCTCCGTAATAGCCACAACATCGTAGTCCCAAGTACCAATCCACGCCCCAAGTTCATCCACCTTGTTCCGGATGCTCCTTGCATTGAAGTAGACACACTTCAACCCGCCTTCCTGTCTACTGGTACCCACCCTTGACCTTGATACCTTCCCCAATACCTCACTACCCTCAACACTGACTTCCAGACTACCACTCATTTTCCCACCCCCTGGACAAATTAGTTTAAACCCCACTGAAGAGCCGTAACAAATTTCCCTCCCAGGATATTGGTGCCCCTCTGGTTCAGGTGCACCCCGTCCTGTTTGTACAGGTCCCACCTTCCCCAGAATGTGTTCCAATTATCCACGTAGCTGAAACCCTCCCTCCTACACCATCCCTGCAACCACATTGTTTGAACCTTCCAAGCTAACGGAGAATGTGTTAGCGGCTGAGATACAGCAAGCAGACTGAAATTCAAAAAATTCAGTGGAGAGACCGCAACGGCAGAATGCTCAATGCTTTTCTTGAGTGAGGTGGGTGTTTAATTATTTGTTGAATTTTTTTCTCTCTGTGAGTTGATGAACAGTGTTTGAAGTTCTCTGTCCCAGTGTCTGTCTCCCGCACGGGCTCCTAGATTGTGTTGTATTATACACTTTATAACAGCAGCTTTAACTTTGCTGACAAAGGAGCATTTTCAATCTGGGTTTTGTCTCCTCTGTGGTTAAACAGCCTGACGCCAACTTGCTCCATCTGTTGTTTGTGACGCTTTCCAATTCCCTGGACACCAGCGAGTTTATTGCCCCCGAGACCGACTGAACAACATTTGTTTCACATTGTGTTGTTTGAGCGGTCAGTTTTAGCAGGTCCTTTGCTGAATTAATAATTTTAAACTAACTCTGACCCTCCAGGAGGGAAATAAATCAGCTTTTCCAAAACTAACTCTTGGCTCCGTATGAAACCGTGACTGAAGTGTCAAATATCCTCCCAGAGAAAATAGCTGGAGGGACATTGTCAAAAACCAGAACCTCAGTGAGTCAGGTTCAAACATGTAAAGAAAAAACCTTTTGCATTTCCAGACCAACGCGTTAGTCACTGAGTTTTTATAGATACATTTCGGCGGGAGCGAGTATGTGACTTTCTCAAAGCACCAACACAGCACAGAGCACTCAATCCCAGAAATATGTATTATGCTGCTTTTCTGATATTCCATTTGCAGGAAGTTCTCAAATACAGAATTATTGAATTCATCGTTAAAATCACCAGACCCTATCGGATATGATCAGCATTATTATAAACAGGAGGTGGAATTTCAAGCTGTCCATTATTCACACCAATAAACTGTCATTCAGGAATGTGTTTGCCATTGAACCAAAGGACAGTTAATAATAATGCATTCCATTTGAACGTGTATTGTTTGTAATGGAGGATTTTGGACATTTTCTGAAGACGTGTTCATGGAAGTGTTTTGTCACTCACATGTTGGTGAAATGTCTGCCTTCGCCTATCCCATCACCTGCCTTCCAATCTTGTGTGTGTTTATTCGTTCCACTGAAACCCCTTCCACCAGTCCATGGACACCCATTTGAACCACCTGACATCCTTTTGCATCTATTTTTATTCCCAGGTCTGTTGACTGATCCTGGAACAGAATCGCTTTCTGTGTTGCTGTATCGGCGGATTTGGTTTGACCTGTTTTTGAAGGTCCAGCTTTCTGTGTTATTTTGTTGTGATGTGATTTAATTCCCGTTTAAAGAACGGGGGAAAAACTGCCTTTAGCCGACACAGAATCCAGATTTGTTCAGATTCTGGAAACATGTGTTGTCAGTGGCAACTCACAGACAGACTTTCCACCAGTTTGTTGCTGAAAAACGCCTTTACCCAGGTGCTGCTGCGAGACAATCAAAGGACACGGACTTGTTCGCAGGTTCAAACTTAGTGTTATTAAGAACATTTGCAAGTTAAAGGAAACAATTCTTATAACAGGAATTCAGTGAACTTTTCTCTAAATCTATCTGAATAAGCACTAAAGAGAGATTTAGACTATTGAGTTGGATGAACAGCCATGATCGAAATGAAATGCGGAGCAGGCTCGAAGGGACAAAAGGCCTCCTCCTGCTGCTATCTCCTATGTTTCTATGTTTAAACTTGCTCTTGTCCTGAATCATAGCTGTTTTGGTATGTTTTCACCTTCCATTTTCAATAGGGCCGGATCCCCACCTGCTGTCCGCTGTGCTGAAAGTCGATGTTTATTTGTTTCCAGGACAAATCTGCTGCAGGATGAAGATGATGGTCACTATGCAAACACAGTAAGAAGTTTAACAACACCAGGTTAAAGTCCAACAGGTTTATTTGGTAGCAAAAGCCACACAAGCTTTCGGAGCTCTAAGCCCCTTCTTCAGGTGAGTGGGAATTCTGTTCACAAACAGGGCATATAAAGACACAGACTCAATTTACATGAATAATGGTTGGAATGCGAATACTTACAACTAATCAAGTCTTTAAGAAACAAAACAATGTGAGTGGAGAGAGCATCAAGACAGGCTAAAAATATGTGTATTGTCTCCAGACAAGACAGCCAGTGAAACTCTGCAGGTCCACGCAACTGTGGGAGTTACAAATAGTGTGACATGAACCCAATATCCCGGTTGAGGCCGTCCTCGTGTGTGCGGAACTTGGCTATCAGTTTCTGCTCAGCGACTCTGCGCTGTCGTGTGTCGTGAAGGCCGCCTTGGAGAACGCTTACCCGAATATCAGAGGCCGAATAGAGTTTTACTGGCTGTCTTGTCTGGAGACAACACACATCTTTTTAGCCTGTCTTGATGCTCTCTCCACTCACATTGTTTTGTTTCTTAAAGACTTGATTAGTTGTAAGTATTCGCATTCCAACCATTATTCATGTAAATTGAGTTTGTATCTTTATATGCTCTGTTTGTGAACAGAATTCCCACTCACCTGAAGAAGGGGCTTGGAGCTCCGAAAGCTTGTATGGCTTTTGCTACCAAATAAACCTGTTGGACTTTAACCTGGTGTTGTTAAACTTCTTACTGTGTTTACCCCAGTCCAACGCCGGCATCTCCACATCATGACTCTGCAAACAGCCAGGCAGGTAAACGCCGCTGCTTCAGATGGCGGCAAAAGACAGAACTCTGGAAAACGGTGTCATAAACTGTCGGATTGTTTGAACCTTGGACATTAAGGGAGAGTGCACCAGCGGCTGAGGTATTACACACAGATTGAGATTCAGAGGATTCAGTGTCCAGACCGGGAAAGCAGAACGTTCCACTCTTCTGTTGGTTGAGGTGAGTGTTTAATCTTTGTTGATTTTCTCGCACGGATTCTGTTTCTGAAGTGACTACCAGACCTGGAAACTGGTCTGGTCTTTCTGCATTTGGACACGCACTGTTTCAGCATCTAATGATTCACAAATCATGCTGAAGATTGTACAGATATCAGCGAACACCTCCACTTCTGAACATGTGCTGCAAGGGTGGTCACTGATCTGATTGGTTGATGTGAAGTATTGTTTTGCGGGTTATCCATTCTAATCATATCGTGCAGAGCTCGCAAAGAGTCGCCACGCTGTCGCATCATCTTATAAAATTGGATATGGCCAATCCTCAGTGAGATCCGTTCCGGATTCTCTTTCCAGTCCCTGTAGTATGGCGACTGGTTGCAAGGATTTTAGGGCCTTGTGTCAAAGTCCGGTTTTGAGAATTAAAGGAACACGGCCAACGGGGGAAAGGCAGCTTGAAAATGATCTGAAACAAAAAATGAAGATGGCGACTGGCACAATGGATAGTTGTCCCACATGAATATTTCAATGGAGAGACAGAGATTTAAAGATGACAGAGACTCAGGGGGGTGCAGTGTACATACTGCTCACTCAGGGTGATTTGGAGTTTGAGAGACTTTACTACAACTGCACTGAAGTTTAGTGTTTGGACTGTGCAGAAGGACAATATCTTTGTATCTCAGCCTGTGCTACCTCTGCACTCATTGCAGTTGGTGGACAATGTAGAGGGAGCTTATCCTTGTAAGTGTTTGATGGGCGCAATCTTGTGGGCGATGTAGTCTGAAGGTGAATTATGGGACCATGTCTAATGCTCTGAATTGAACCTGAATTGCGTTTACCGTTGTGTCTGTTTGCAGGGAAAGCAGGTCCGACATCCTGTAGCAGGATGGTCCTGGAAACAAACAGCGGCGTTTACCTGTGTGTCTGTTTTCTGGGGAATCAGATTCTTCATCCTGCAGCAGGATGGTCCTGGAAACAAACAGTGCCGATTTTAAATGGATAGCAGGTGAGGATCCGCCCCTTTTGACAAAGGGAGTTGAAGTCACCCTCCTTATACTAGCGTTCAGGTGAAGAGCAGGAAATGCTTACTTTGACACTGAAATGTTTAAACATTAAGTTTTGAATACATTAAACACTTGTTTCAAATTCATTATATTAAATTCTAATGCGAACAACTAAAATCCATCCAATTATCATTGGAACATCCTATCATTGTCCCTTGTTGAATATGTAGCGACTGTTCACTAGTAATATGCTTTTTAAAATTTCTGAATCAGTTTGGAATGGGGCAAGTGCTGTCCCAGACCTAATCAAAGGGAATGAAGCCAGGCAATTGGTCGCAGTGTCAGGAGGCGGGCATTTTTGGAACAGTGGCCAAAAATCTCTCAGCTTCTCAGTTATATGGAAAGGAATAAAGAGAGTTCAGTGAACAAGTACTTGAATTGGGGGAAAGACGATTTCAATATCATAAGACAGTTTCCAGCAAACGTAGACTAGGATCAGTTCCTTACAGGTCAATATATATTTGGAATCTGGATGTCTATTAAAGTGCCAGAGTGAGAATGCAGGGCCCGTTGGTTTTCTCTCAGAGTGAAGAGTAAGTTTGGCAAGTCCAGGGAATCCTGGAAGCCAAGAGGTATCGAGGGTTCCATAAAAGGGAGGAAAAGGAGTAAGTGGTATGTGCAGAGCACGGAAAATGAGGGAGGGCCTCAGCAAGCTGCTGAAAAACCAATCAGGAGGGAAAAGAGGGACCACAACATATAATTGGCAGACCACACTAAGGAAAACCGCAAGGCATTTTCTCAGTATGTTGGGTGCGGAAGGATGACCAGGGAAAAGTGGGGCCCATCAGAGCACAAAGGAACCTCTGTGCGAGGAGTCAGAGGACGTGGTTGAGGCCGAACATTATTTTTTCAACTTTATACACAGAGGGGAAACATTTTAAACCTGGAGATTTCAGCAGGAACAGTAAGATTCAAGGACACGTTAAGATCAATAAGAAGGAGGGATTGGATGTGTTAGCGGGAATATTGGTGCATAAACCCCCAGGGCCTGAAGCAATTATACCTCAGTCTTCTGTGGCAGTCACGGAAGGAGATTGCAGGGACACACTGAGGGAGATATCGACATCTTCGCCGAAGTGACCGTGGGATATCTAATGTGATCCCTTTATTCAAGAATGGCAGCAGGGAGTACTGAGGACTAACGTGAACCTGGGGTGCAAGTCCCTTGATCCCTGATGGAGCCGGTGCTGCTAGATATGTTAGTTTAGAAGACATACTGAATGCTTGCCTTCATTATCCAAGACATAGGCTATAGGAGCAGTGGGGTCCAGGCCCATCTCAGATCATTAGTTAATCCACAGATGGAATATTGTGTAAAGTCTGGTCGCCAAACTCTGGGATGGAATAATTCCACTGGAGAGGGCTGAGAGTGAGGTTCAGCAAGGAGTTGTCTGGAACGGGAAATTGCAGCCATTATGGAGAGACAGGGTAATCGGGGTTCACTTTCACTGGAGGCACGGAGGCTGAGGGAAAACTTCATAGAGATACACAAAATTATCAGAAAGGTAGACACGGTATATTGTCAGAATCTCTCCCAATGGCAGATGCGTGGCACAGTGGTTAGCGCTGCTGTGTCACAGCACCAAGGAATCCGCTCAGATTCCTGGCGTTTGTCACTGTATGTGTGGAGTTAGCACGTTCTCCCCGTGACAGCCTGGGTTTCCTCCGAGTGCTCCAGTTTCTTCCCACAGTCAGAAAGACGTGCTGGTTAAGTTCATTGACCCGATTAGGCGCCGGAGTGTGGCGACTAGGGGAATTTCACAGTAATTAATTGTAGTGTTAACGTAAGCCTTACTAGTGACGATGAAGTAAACTTTTACTTCATGTGTCTCTGGCAGGTGGGCATGGGAACATGGAGAGGGGAAAGTGGTTAAGAGGGGATATGAGGAAATGTTATTTCACACACAGAATGGTGGGAATATGGAACAGGCGCCTGGACTAGCACTTTAATAGTCAAGGCATAATCCAATACGGATCTAGTGCTGGTAAATGAGGTGATTGCAGATTGGTAATTGATGGCCAGCATGGACATGATGGGCCGAAGGGACTGTTTATGTGCTGACTGACTCTGTAACTCTATGAGAGTTACTGGGAACAGACTAATGGAATAGATTGGAGCTTTGAATCAGAGGTTGTTATTAAGGATCGAATTAAGTTTTCAATAAGAGAATGTATTCAGTTTATATTCTCTCCAGATGTAGGTTTAATGCATGAAGAAAGGCCAAAAAAAATCCGAAACTGTCGACAATCTGAACACATGTTTGATGTAAGATGAAAAAAATGGGAATGTCGGAGCAGAATGTATTTGTCCAACGCTCGAACCTCTGCTGATATTTAATGTCATCACCTTGTTTCTGAAATCAAACAAATTATTAACGAGCGATAAACGAAATAAAACTTTCCTATCGAGCAGGGAGAATTCTCAGGTAATATTTCCCCTTTTGGACAGGCGCGGATCAAGAAGTTGGGGCAACGTCAGAGAATAAGACTATTTAAAATGATGATGAGTTCGAATTTCCACTCTCAGTGCGTCAGTAGCCTGTTGGTTTCTGTTTTCAGAGAGAGGTGGTGGCGTTGGGGATTGGGGGCGTTGGGGATTGGGGGCGTTGGGGATTGGGGGCGTTGGGGGCGTTGGGGATTTTGGGGTGGGGGTGGGGACAGGGGAGAGTGGTAGGAATGGCGCTAATCCTCGAATACATTCCAAACTGATTCAGATATTTTTTTAAAAACATATTACCAAGGAACAGTCGCTACATTTTCAACTAGGGACAATGATAGGATGTTCCAATGATAATTTGATGGATTTTAATTGTTCGCATTAGAATTTAATTTAGTGAATTTGAAACAAGTGTTAAACATATTCAAAACGTAATGTTTAAACATTTCAGTGTCAAAATAAACATTACCTGCTCTTCACCTGAACGCTAGTACAAGGAGAGTGACTTCGACTTTTTCCGCTGAGGCTCGGGGAGAAAAAAACCAGAGGGCATGGGTTAAGGGTGAAAGGAGAAAAGTTTAAAGGGAATATTAGGGGGGACTTCTTCACGCAAAGAGTGGTGGGAGTGTGGAATGAGCTGCCGGATAAAGTGGTAAATGCGGGGTCACTTTTAACATTTAAGAAAAACTTGGACGGGTTCATGAATGAGAGGGGTGTGGAGGGATGTGGTCCAAGTGCAGGTCAGTGGGACTAGGCATAAAATGGTTCGGCACAGACAAGAAGGGCCAAAAGGCCTGTTTCTGAGCTGTAATTTTCTATGGTTCTTTTGGTTCTAACTTCCTTTGTCAATAGGGGCGGATCCTCACCTGCTATCCACTTAAAACCGACACTGTTTGTTTCCAGGACCATTCTGTTGCAGGATGAAGAAGCTGATTCCCTGGAAACAGACACACAGGTAAACGCCGCTGTTTAATTCCGTGCAGGAGACGGGAACAAACTGCAATGAGGAAAATCGGGTCAGAAGTTGTCGGATTGTTTGAACCTTGGAAATTAAAGGAGAGTGTGTTAGCGGCTGAGATACAGCAAGCAGACTGAGATACAGAAAATTCAGTGGAGAGACTGGAACGGCAGAATGCTCAACGCTTTTCTTGAGTGAGGTGGGTGTTTAATTATTTGTTGATTTTTTTTCTCTCTGTGAGTTGATGAACAGTGTTTGAAGTTCTCTGTCCCAGTGTCTGTCTCCCGCACGGGCTCCTAGATTGTGTTGTATTATACACTTTATAACAGCAGCTTTAACTTTGCTGACAAAGGAACATTTTCAATCTGGGTTGTGTCTCCTCTGTGGTTAAACAGCCTGACGCCAACTTGCTCCATCTGTTGTTTGTGACGCTTTCCAATTCCCTGGACACCAGCGAGTTTATTGCCCCCGAGACCGACTGAGTAACATTTGTTTCACATTGTGTTGTTTGAGCGGTCAGTTTTAGCAGGTCCTTTGCTGAATTAATAATTTTAAACTAACTCTGAGCCTGCAGGAGGGACATAAATCAGCTTTTCCAAAACTAACTCTTGGCTCCGTATGAAACCGTGACTGAAGTGTCAAATATCCTCCCAGAGAAAATATCTGGATGGACATTGTCAAAAACCAGAACCTCAGTGAGGCAGGTTCAAACATGTAAAGAAAAAACCTTTTGCATTTCCAGACCAACACGTTAGTCACTGAGTTTTTATAGATACATTTCGGGAGCGAGTACGTGACTTTCTCAAAGCCCCAACACAGCACAGTACACTCAATCCCAGAAATATGTATTATGCTGCTTTTCTGATATTCCATTTGCAGGAAGTTCTCAAATACAGAATTATTGAATTCATCATTAAATTCACCAGACCCTATCGGATCTGATCAGCATTATTATAAACAGGAGGTGGAATTTCAAGCTGTCCATTATTCACACCAATAAACTGTCATTCAGGAATGTGTTTGCCATTGAACCAAAGGACAGTTAATAATCATGCATTCCATTTCCTCACCCCTCAACCCTCCCCCCTCAGCCCTCAGCCCTCTCCCCTCAACCCTCTCCCCTCAACGCTCTCCCTCTCCCCTCAGCCCTCTCCCCTCAACCCTCTCCCCTCAACCCTCTCCCTCTCCCCTCAGCCCTCTCCCCTCAACCCTCTCCCCTCAGCCCTCTCCCCTCAGCCCTCTCCCCTCAACCCTCTCCCCTCAACCCTCTCCCTCTCCCCTCAGCCCTCCCCTCAACCCTCTCCCCTCAACCCCCTCCCTCTACTCCCTCCCTCTCCCCTCAACCCTCTCCCTCTCCCCTCAACCCTCTCCCCTCAACACTCTCCCTCTCCCCTCAACCCTCTCCCCTCAACCCTCTCCCCTCAACACCCTCCCTCTCCCCTCAACCCTCTCCCTCACTCCCTCAGCCCTCACCCTCTCCCCTCAACCTTCTCCCTCTCCCCTCAACCCTCTCCTACTCCCCTCAACCCTCTCCCCTCAACCCTCTCCCTCTCCCCTCAAGCCTCTCCCTCCACCCTCAACTCTCCCCCTCTCCCCTCAACCCTCAACCTCTCCCCTCAACACTCTCCCTCTCCCCTCAACCCTCTCCCTCACCCCTCAACCCTCTCCCTCACCCCTCAACACTCTCCCTCTCCCCTCAACACTCTCCCTCTCCCCTCAACACTCTCCCTCTCCCCTCAACACTCTCCCTCTCCCCTCAACCCTCTCCCTCCCCCTCAACACTCTCCCCTCTACCCTCTCCCTCTCCCCTCAACCCTCTCCCTCTACCCTCA
Organism: Mustelus asterias; assembly: GCF_964213995.1. NCBI lineage: Eukaryota > Metazoa > Chordata > Chondrichthyes > Carcharhiniformes > Triakidae > Mustelus > Mustelus asterias. Next base: position 152,092 of record NW_027590641.1, read on the forward strand.
ACATTCTCCCTCTCACCTCCACTCTCAACCCTCCCCACTCAGCACTCTCCCACCCCCCAACCCTCTCCCTCTCCCCCCTCAACACTCTCCCTCTCCCCCCTCAACATTCTCCCTCTCCCCTCCACACTCTCCCTCTCCCCTCCGCATGCTCCCTCACCCCTTCACTCTCAAACCTCTCCCCTCAGCACCCACGCTCTCCCCTCAGCACTCTCCCGCTCCCCTCAGCAATCTCCCTCTCCCCTCAACCCTCTCCCCTCAACCCTCTCCCTCCCCCTCAACCCTCTCCCTCCCCCCTCAACCCTCTCCCTCAACCCTCTCCCTCTCCCCTCAACCCTTTCGCTCTCCCCTCAACCCTCTCGCTCTCCCCTCAACCCTCTACCCTCAGCACCCACCCTCTCCCCTCAGCACTCTCCCTCTCCCCTCAAACCTTTCCCTCTCCCCTCAACCCTCTCCCTCTCCCCTCAAACCTCTCCTCTCCCCTCAACCCTCTCCCTCTCCCCTCAACCCTCTCCCTCCCCCCTCAACTCTCTCCCCTCAGCACTCTCCCTCTCCCCTCAACCCTCTCCCCTCTCCCCTCAACCCTCTCCCTCTCCACTCAACCCACTCCCTCTCCCCTCAACACACTCCCTCTCCCCACAACCCTCTCCCCCTCCCCCTCAACCCTCCCCCTCTCCCTCAACCCTCTCCCTCACCCCTCAACCCTCTCCCTCACCCCTCAACACTCTCCCTCTCCCCTCAACACTCTCCCTCTCCCGTCCGCACTGTCCCTCTCCCCTCCACTCTCAAACCTCTGCCCTCAGCACCCACCCTCTCCCCTCAGCATTCTCCCTCTCCCCCTCAACCCTCTCCCTCTCCCCTCCACCTTCTCCCTCTCCCCTCAACACTCTCCCTCTCCCCTCAACCCTCTCCCTCCCCCTCAACACTCTCCCCTCTACCCTTTCCCTCTCCCCTTAACCCTCTCTCTCTCCCTCTGCCCTCAACCCTCTCCCCTCAACCCTCACCCTCTACCCTCAACATTCTCCCTCTCACCTCCACTCTCAACCCTCAGCACTCTCCCTCCCCGCTAAACACTCTCTCTCACCCCTCAACCCTCTCCCTCTCCCCCCTCAACACTCTCCCTCTCCCCTCCACACTCTCCCTCTCCCTTCCGCACTCTCCCTCTCCCCTCCGCACTCTCCCTCTCCGCACTCTCCCTCTCCCCTCCACTCTCAAACCTCTCCCCTCAGCACCCACGCTCTCCCCTCAGCACTCTCCCGCGCCCCTCAGCAATCTCCCTCCCCCCTCAACCCTCTCCCTCCCCCTCAACGCTTCCCTCTCCCCTCAACCCTCTCTCCTCAACCCTCTCCCTCCCCCTGAACCCTCTCCCTCGCCCCTCAACCCTCTCCCTCTCCCCTCCGCCCACCCCCTCTCCCCTCAACCCTCTCCCCTCAGCACTCTCCCTCTCCCCTCAGCACTCTCCCTCTCCCCTCAACACGCTCCCTCCCCCTCAACCCTCTCCCCTCAACCCTCTCCCTCCCCCTCAACCCTCTCCCTCACGCCTCAACCCGCTCCCTCTCCCCTCAACACGCTCCCTCTCCCCTCAACACTCGCCCTCACCCCTCAATCCTCTTCCCTCAGCACCCTCGCTCTCCCCTCAACCTCTCCCTCACCCCACAACCCTCTTGATCTCCCCTCAACCCTCTCCCTCTCCCCTCAGCACCCTCGCTCTCCCCTCAACCCTCTCGCTCACCCCACAACCCTCTCGCTCTCCCCTCAACCCTTTCGCTCTCCACTCTCAACACTCCCCTCTCCCCTCAACACTCTTCCTCTCCCTCAGCTCTCTCCCTCTCCCCTCCACTCTCAACCCTCTCCACTCAGCACTCTCCCTCTCCACCCTCCACACTCTCCCTCTCCCCCTCAACACTCTCCCTCTCCCCTCAACCCTCTCCCCTCAACCCTCTCCCTCTCCACCCTCAACACTCTCCCTCTCCCTGAACACTCTCCCTCTCCCCTCAACCCTCTCCCTCTACCCTCAAACCTCTTCCTCTCCCCTCAACACTCTCCCTCTCCACTCAACCCTCTCCCTCTCCCCTCAACCCTCTCCCTGTCCCCTCAGCACTCTCCCAGGGGTGGCACGGTGGCACAGTGGTTGGCACTGCTGCCTCACAGCGTCACGTGCCCGGGTTCAATTCCGGGCTTGGGTCACTCTCTGTGTTTCCCCCGTGTCTGCGTGGGTTTCCTGTTGGTCTCCAGTCCCCTCGCAATGTCTCAGAGACTTACTGTCGAGGTGAGTTGACCCGTACAGGTGCCGGCGTCTGACAACTCGGGGAATTTCACAGCAACTTCATTGCAGTGTCAATGTACGCCTTATTTGTGACTAATCAGTAAACTTTACCTCTCCCCTCCACACACTCTCTCTCCCCTCAACACTTCCCCTCTCTCGCAACCCCCCCCCCCCGAACTCAGCACACCCCGGCACGCATCAACACTCCCATATTGACACTCCCCCTGTCACATTGACACTTCCCCTCTCACATTCACACTCCCCCTGTCACATTCACACTCCCCCTCTCACATTCACACTCCCCCTCTCACATTCACACTGCCCCTCTCACATTCACACTCCCCCTCTCACATTCACACTCCCCCTCCCACATTCACACTCCCCCTCTCACATTCACACTCCCCCTCCTACATTCACACTCCCCCTCTCACATTCACACTCCCCCTCTCACATTCACACTCCCACTTTCACATTCACACTCCCCCTCTCACATTCACACTCCCCCTCTCACATTCACACTCCCCCTCTCACATTCACACTCCCCCTCTCACATTCACACTCCCCCTCTCACATTCACACTCCCCCTCTCACATTCACACTCCCACTCTCACATTCACACTCCCCCTCTCACATTCACACTCCCCCTCTCACATTCACACTCCCACTCTCACATTCACACTCCCCCTCTCACATTCACACTCCCACTCTCACATTCACACTCCCCCTCTCACATTCACACTACCCCTCTCACACTCACATTCCCCCTCTCACATTCGCACTCCCCCTCTCACATTCACACTCCCCCTCTCACATTCACACTCCCCCTCTCACATTCACACTCCCCCTCTCACATTCACACTCCCCCTCTCACACTCACACTCCCCCTCTCACATTTACACTCCCCCTCTCACATTCACACTCCCCCTCTCACATTCACACTCCCCCTCTCACATTCACACTCCCCCTCTCACATTCACACTCCCACTCTCACATTCACACTCCCCCTCTCACATTCACACTCCCCCTCTCACATTCACACTCACCCTCTCACATTCACACTCCCCCTCTCACATTCACAGTCCCCCTCTCACATTCACACTCCCCCTCTCACATTCACACTCCCCCTCTCACATTCACACTCCCCCTCTCACATTCACACTCCCCCTCTCACATTCACACTCCCCCTCTCACATTCACACTCCCCCTCTCACATTCACACTCCCACCCTCACATTCACACTCCCACTCTCTCTCTGTGTCCCTGTGTGTATCTGTGATTCTCTCTCTTTTTGTGTTCCTCTGTGTTTCTGTGATTTTCTCTGTGTCCCTGTGTGTATCTGTGATTCTCTCTGTGTGTCCCTGTATGTATGTGTGATTCTCTCTGTGCCCCTGTGTGTATCTGTAGTTCTCTCTCTGTGTCCCTGTGTGTATCTCTGATTCTCTCTGTGTGTCTCTGTATGTATCTGTGATTCTCTCTGTGTGTCCCTGTATGTATGTGTGATTCTCTCTGTGCCCCTGTGTGTATCTGTAGTTCTCTCTCTGTGTCCCAGTGTGTATCTGTGATTCTCTCTCTGTGTGTCCCTGTGTGTATCTGTGATTCTCTCTCTGTGTGGGCCCCAGTGTGTATCTATGATTCTCTCTCTCTGTCCCTGTGTGTACCTGTGATTCTCTCTCTGTGTCCCTTGTGTATCTATGATTCTTTCCCTGTGTCCCTCTGTGTATCTGTGATTCTCTCTCTGCGTTCCTGTGTGTTTCTTTGATTTTCTCTGTGTCCCTGTGTGTATCTGTGATTCTCTCTCTGTGTTCCTGTGTGTATCTGTGATTCTCTCTCTGTGTCCCTGTGTGTACCTGTGATTCTCTCTCTGTGTGTTCCTGTGTGTATCTGTGATTCTCTTTCTGTGTCCCTGTGTGTATCTGTGATTCTCTCTCTGTGTCCCTGTGTGTACCTGTGATTCTCTCTCTGTGTGTTCCTGTGTGTATCTGTGATTCTCTTTCTGTGTCCCTGTGTGTATCTGTGATTCTCTCTCTGTGTTCCTGTGTGTATCTGTGATTCTCTCTCTGTGTTCCTGTGTGTATCTGTGATTCTCTCTGTGTGTCCCTGTGTGTATCTGTGATTCTCTCTCTGTGTTCCTGTGTGTATCTGTGATTCTCTCTCTCTGCGTCCCTGTGTGTATCTGTGATTCTCTCTCTGTGTTCCTGTGTGTATCTGTGATTCTCTCTCTGTGTCCCTGTGTGTTTCTGTGATTTTCTCTGTGTTCCTGTGTGTATCTGTGTTTGTCTTTCCCTTTCTGTCCCTGAACAGTGTCTTTAAAAGCAAAGATAACTGAATGAATGATGCGGATATCGCCTTAAACATTCCCTCTGTCCACCTCTGTGCAGTTTTCCAGCAATGTGTACTGTCTACAAACTGCAGGGAAGAAGCATTTCCCTCCTGTGACGGCTCCTTACACACCTCCAATCTGTAACCTGGAAGGACAAGGATGTGAGAAACATTACAAAGTCACCACCTGAATGTTCATCTCCGAATCACACACCATCCTGACTTGCAATCTATATTGTCGTTCCTTCACTGTCACTGAGTCAAATCCAGTAACTCCCTCCTGAAGTGCAAGGCCAGCAGGAATGAACCATCACACGTTGCCCTTGAGAATGTGATGGTGAGCTGCTTTTTGACATTGCTGCTGTCCATTCGGTGTTGGGGAGGAAGTGTCTGGATTTGACTCAGTGACAGCAATGGAACAGTGATAGCGTTCCAAGTCAGCATGGTGTGTGTATTGGAGGTGGTGTTGCTGATGGTGATGTTCTCAGTTTCTGCTCTGTCTCGGAATACTGTTTACTGGTTAGGAAGGTGCTGCTGAAGGAGTCTTGGTGAGTTCCTGCAGTGGATCTTGTTTGTGTGACAGACTGCAGTCCCTGTACAATGGTGATGGACGAGGTTAATGTTTATTAGATGTGATGGGGTGACACTTTAATTCCCCTCTGTACCTGTGGTTAGCTGTGTTTGCTTTTCTCTCAGTCCATCTTTGCCTCTCGGTAACATTCTGTCTCTCTCCCCAGTCTGTATCTGTGAATCTCCCGCATTCCCACAATCGCCGTGCAAATAGATTTCCCATGCACCATACCATTTTTCACATGCGGTTCCTATGTGTATGTGTCATTCCCTGTTTGTGTCCCTGTGTGCATCAACGATTTTCTCTCTGTGTCCTTGTGTGTATCTGTGATTCTCTCTGTGTCCCTGTGTGTATCTGTGATTCTCTCTGTGTCCCTGTGTGTATCTGTGATTCTCTCTGTGTCCTTGTGTGTATCTGTGATTTTCTCTCTGTGTCCCTGTGTATATCTGTGATTCTCTCTCCATGGCCCTGCGGTTATCTGTGATTCTCTTTGAGTCCCTGTGTATATCTGTGATTTTCGCTGTGTCCCTGTGTGTATCTGTGATTCTCTCTGTGTCCCTGTGTGTATCTGTGATTCTCTCTGTGTCCCTGTGTGTATCTGTGATTCTCTCTGTGTCCCTGTGTGTATCTGTGATTCTCTCTCTGTGTCCCTGTGTGTATCTGTGATTCTCTCTGTGTCCCTGTGTGTATCTGTGATTCTCTCTGTGTGTCCCTGTGTGTATCTGTGATTCTCTCTGTGTCCCTGTGTGTATCTGTGATTCTCTCTGTGTCCCTGTGTGTATCTGTGATTCTCTCTGTGTCCCTGTGTGTATCTGTGATTCTCTCTCTGTGTCCCTGTGTATATCTGTGATTTTCTCTCTGTGTCCCTGTGTATATCTGTGATTCTCTCTCTCTGGCCCTGCGGTTATCTGTGATTCTCTTTGAGTCCCTGTGTAGGTCTATTTCATTGTCTTTTGTGTACATGTGAACATGTTCACATATCTGTTGTGGTGTCTGTCGATGCAAATCTTTCACAATCTCGCTGTAATTCTATTTCACAATCGTTTTGTTTACCTTGGATTCTCTCAGTGTCTCTGTGTGTATCTCTGATTCTTTCTCTCTGTTCCTGTGTGTATCTGTGATTCTCTCGATGACCCTGTGTGCACCAATGATTTTCTCGCTGTGTCCCTGTGTGTACCTCTGATTCTTTCTCAGTGTCCCTGTGTGTATATGTAATTCTCTCTCTGTCTCCGTTGTGTATCTATGATTCTTTCCCTGTGTTCCTGTGTGTATATGTGAATCTCTCACTGTATCCCTGTGTGGATCTGTGATTCACCCTCTGTCTCCCTGTGTATATCTGTGATAATCTCTCTGTGTGTCCCTGTGTGTTTCTCTGATTCTCTCTCGCTGTGTGCCCCGGTGTGTAGCTGTGATTCTCTCTCTCTCTCTGTGTCCCTGTGTGTTTCTCTGATTTTCTCTGTGTCCCTGTGTGTATCTGTGATTCTCTCTCTGTGTGTCCCTGTGTGTATCTGTGATTCTCTCTCTCTGTGTCCCTGTGTGTATCTGTGATTCTCTCTCTGTGTGTCCCTGTGTGTATCTGTGATTCTCTCGCTGTGTCCCTATGTCCCCCTCTGTGTTCCACAGGAGCAGGCTGAGGAGTAAGAAAAAAATTCCAGGCAAGATGTTGGAATGCTCCTCCTGCAGGATGTGGGAGATCAGGGAGACCTCCGGTATCCCTGACGACAGCACCTGCAAAAGATGCATTCAGCTGCAGCTGCTAGCAAAGCTTGTTAGGGAACTGGAGAAGGGGCTTGATGACCTCCATCTAATTCGGGAGAATGAGAAGTATATAGACAGTAGCTTTAGGGAGACAGTTACACCTAAGCAGCAGAGCACAGGAAATTGGGTTACTGTAAGGAGAGGAAATGGCAGTGTGAAAGGACAGGCAGAGCAGGGTTCCCCTGTGGCCATACCCCTCCACAACAGGTATACTGAATTGGATACTGTTGTGGGAGATGCTTTACCTGGGACAAGCTGCAACAGCTGGAACTCTGATACTCTGTCCGGCTCTACAGCGCAAAAGGGTGGGATGAAGAAGAGGAGAGCAGTAGTGATAGGGGACTCAATGGTCAGAGGTACGGACAGGAGGTTCTGTGGTCGGGACAGAGACTCCCGCATGGTTTGTTACCTCCCGGGTGCCAAGGTCAGCGATGTCTCTGATCACGTGCACAGCGTTCTAAAGTGGGAAGGTGATCAGCCAGATGTCGTGGTCCACATCGGTACCAATGACGTGGGAAGGAAGAGTGAGGAGGTCCTAAAGGGTGAGTACAAAGAGCTTGGAAGGAAGTTAAAAAGCAGGACCCCGAGGGTAGTAATCTCAGGATTGCTACCTGAGCCACATGCCAGTGAGGGCAGGAGTAGGATGCTCGGGCGGATAAACACGTGGCTGAGGAACTGGTGCAGGGGGCAGGGTTTCCAATTCTTGGATCATTGGGAACTCTTTTGGGGCAGGTGGGACCTGTACAAGAGAGACGGGTTACACTTAAACTACAAGGGGACCAATATACTTGCAGGGAGATTTGCTAGTGTTATTGGAGAGCGTTTAAACTAGATTTGCAGGGGGATGGGAACCAGAGTGCCAGAGCAGATAGTGGAGCAGGGATAAAAAGACAGGTTAGTTCAAGCAAAATCACAAATGGAAGGGTAGAGTGTGGTGGAAATAATACTTTGCGGTGTGTCGATTTCAATGCCAGGAGTATTGTGGGGAAGGCAGATGAGCTGAAGGCGTGGATAGACACGTGGAAATATGACATTATAGCCATTAGTGAAACTTGGCTACAGGAGGGGCAGGACTGGCAGCTCAATGTTCCAGGGTTCCAATGTTTCAGGCGGGATAGAGGCAGAGGGATAAAAGGTGGGGGGGTGGCATTGTTGGTCAAGTCACACAATCCCCAAGGATCACTCTAAATAGTGACACAATCCCCAAGGATCACTCCAAATAGTGACACAATCCCCAAGGATCACTCTAAATAGTGACACAATCCCCAAGGATCACTCACAATAGTGACACAATCCCCAAGGATGACTCTAAATAGTGTGATCCTTGGGGAATGTGTCACTATTCAGCGTGATCCTTGGGGACTGTTTCAATATTGAGAGTGATCCTTGGGGATTGTGTCACTATTTAGCGTGATCCTTGGGGATTTTGCCATTATTTAGAATGAGCCTTGGGGATTGTGTCACTATTTAGAGTGATCCTTGGGGATTGCGTCACTATTTAGAGTGATCCTTGGGGATTGTGTCACTATTTAGAATGATCCTTGGTGATTGTGTCACTATTTAGAGAAATCCTTGGGAATTGTGTCACCATTTACAGTGATCCTTGGGGATTGTGTCACTATTCAGAGTGATCCTTGGGGATTGTGTCACTATTTAGAGTGATCGTTTGGGATTGTGTCACTATTTAGAGTGATCCTTGGGGATTGTGTCACTATTTAGAGTGATCCGTGGGGTTTGTGTCACTATTTAGAGTGATCCTCGTGGATTGTGTCACTATTGAGAGTGATCCTTGGGGATTGTGTCACTATTTAGAGTGATCCTCGGGTATTGTGTCACTACTTAGAGTGATCCTTGGGGATTGTGTCACTATTTAGAGTGATCCTTGGGGATTGTGTCACTATTCTGCGTGATCATTGGGGATTGTTTCAATATTGAGAGTGATCCTTGGAGAATTTGTCACTAATTTGAGTGATCCTTGTGAATTGTGTCACAGTTTAAAATGATCCTTGTGGATTGTGTCACTATTTAGAGTGATCCTTGTGGATTGTGTAACGATTGAGAGTGATCCTTGGGGATTGTGTCACTATTTAGAGTGATCCTTTTGGATTGTGTCATTATTTAGAGTGATACTTGGGGATTGTGTCACTATTTAGAGTGATCCTTGTGGATTGTGTCATTATTTAGAGTGTTCCTTGGGGATTGTGTCACTATTTAGAGTGATCCTTGTGGATTGTGTCATTATTTAGAGTGATCCTTGGGGATTGTGTCACTATTTAGAGTGATCCTTGGGGATTGTGTCACTATTTAGAGTGATCCTTGGGGATTGTGTCACTATTTAGAGTGATCCCTGGGGATTGTGTCTCTATTTAGAATGATCCTTGGGGATTGTGTCACTATTTAGAGTGATCCTTGGGGATTGTGTCATTATTTAGAGTGATCCTTGGGGATTGTGTCACTATTTAGAGTGTTCCTTGTGATTGTGTCACTATATTGAGTGATCCTTGGGAATTGTGTCATTATTAAGAGTATCCTTGGGGATTGTGTCACTATTTTGTGTGATCCTTGTGGATTGTATCACTATTTAGAGTGATCCTTGGGGATTGTGTCTCTATTGAGAGTGATCCTTGGGGATTGTGTCACTATTTAGAGTGATCCATGGGGATTGTGTCACTATTTAGAGTGATCCCTGGGAATTGTGTCAGTATTTAGAGTGATCCTTGGATATTGTGTCACTATTTAGAGTGATCCTTGGGGATTGTGTCACTATTTAGAGTGATCCTTTGGAATTGTGTCACTATTTACAGTGATCCTTGGGGATTGTGTCACTATTTAGAGTGATCCTTTGGGTTTGTGTCACTATTTAGGGTGATCCTTGGGGATTGTGTCTTTATTTAGAGTGATCCTTGGGGATTGTGTCACTATTTAGAGTGATCCTTGTGGTTTGTGTCACTGTTTCGAGTGATCCTCGTGGATTGTGTCACTATTTAGAGTGATCCTTGGGGATTGTGTAACTATTTCCAGTGATCCTTGGGGATTGTGTCACCATTTACAGTGATCCTTGGGGATTGTGTCACTATTTAGAGTGATCCTTGGGGATTGTGTCACTATTTCGAGTGATCCTTGTGGATTGTGTCATTATTTAGAGTGATCCTTGGGGATTGTGTCACTATTTAGAGTGATCCTTGTGGATTGTGTCATCATTTAGAGTGATCCTTGGGGATTGTGTCACTATTGAGAGTGATCCTTGGGGATTGTGTCATTATGTAGAGTGATCCTTGGGGATTGTGTCACTATTTAGAGTGCCCTTGGGATTATGTCACTATTTAGAGTGATCCTTGGGGATTGTGTCACTATTTAGGGGGCTCCTTGGGGATTGTGTCACTATTTAGAGTGATCCTTGGGGATTGTGTCACTATTGAGAGTGATCCTTACGGATTGTGTCACTATTTAGAGTGATCCTTGGAAAATTGTGTCACTATTTAGAGTGATCCTTTGGGATTGTGTCACTATTTAGAGTGATCCTTTGGGATTGTGTCACTATTCAGAGTGATCCTTGGGGATTGTGTCACTATTTAGTGTGATCCTTGGGGATTGTGTCACTATTCTGCGTGATCAATGGGGATTGTTTCAATATTGAGAGTGATCCTTGGAGAATTTGTCACTAATTTGAGTGATCCTTGTGAATTGTGTCACAGTTTAAAATGATCCTTGTGGATTGTGTCACTATTTAGAGTGATCCTTGTGGATTGTGTAACGATAGAGAGTGATCCTTGGGGATTGTGTCACTATGTAGAGTGATCCTTGTGGATTGTGTCATTATTTAGAGTGATCCTTCGGGATTGTGTCACTATTTAGAGTGATCCTTGTGCATTGTGTCATTATTTAGAGTGATCCTTGGGGATTGTGTCACTATTTAGAGTGATCCTTGGGGATTGTGTCATTATTGAGAGTGATCCTAGGGGATTGTGTCACTATTTAGAATGATCCTTGGGGATTGTGTCACTATTTAGAGTGTTCCTTGGGATTGAGTCACTATTTAGAGTGATACTTGGGGATTGTGTCTCTATTGAGAGTGATCCTTGGGGTTGTGTCACTATTTAGAGTGATCCTTGTGGATTGTATCACTATTTAGAGTGATCCTTGGGGATTGTGTCACTATTTAGAGTGATCCTTGGGGATTGTGTCACCATTTAGAGTGATCCTTGGGGATTGTGTCACTATTTAGAGTGATCCTTGGGGATTGTGTCACTATTTAGAGTGATCCTTGGGGATTGTGTCACTATTTAGAGTAATGCTTGGGGATTGTGTCTCTATTGAGAGTGATCCTTGGGGATTGTGTCACTATTTAGAGTGATCCTTGGGGATTGTGTCACTATTTAGAGTGATCCTTGGGGATTGAGTCACAATTTAGATTAATCCTTGGGATTTGTGTCACCATTTAGAGTGATCCTTGGGGATTGTGTCACTATTTAGAGTGATCCTTGGGGATTGTGTCACTATTTAGAGTGATCCTTTGGGATTGTGTAAATATTTAGAGTGATCCTTGGGGATTGTGTCACTATTTAGAGTGATCCTTGGGGTTTGTGTCACTATTTAGAGTGATCCTTTCGGATTGTGTAACTATTTAGAGTGATCCTTGGGGTTTGTGTCACTATTTAGGGTGATCCTTGGGGATTGTGTCACTATTTAGAGTGATCCTTGGGGATTGTGTCACTATTTAGAGTGATCCTTGGGGTTTGTGTCACTATTTAGAGTGATCCTTTGGGATTGTGTCACTATTTAGAGTGATCCTTGGGGTTTGTGTCACTATTTAGAGTGATCCTTGGGGATTGTGTCATTATTTAGAGTGATCCTTGGGGATTGTGTAAATATTTAGAGTGATCCTTGTGGATTGTGTCCTTATTTAGAGTGATCCTTGGGGATTGTGTCACTATTTAGAGTGATCCTTGGGGATTGTGTCATTATTTAGAGTGTTCCTTGGGAATTGTGTTAGTATTTCGTGTGATCCTTGGGGTTTGTGTCACTATTTAGAGTGATCCTTGGGTATTGTGTCACTATTTAGAGTGATCCTTGGGCATTGTGTTTGTATTTAGAGTCAACCTTGGGGATTGTGTTAGTATTTCGTGTGATCCTTGGGGATTGTGTCACTATTCTGCGTGATCCTTGGGGACTGTTTCAATATTGAGAGTGATCCTTGAGGATTGTGTCACTATTTAGAGTGATCCTTGGGGATTTTGTCATTATTTAGAATGATCCCTGGGGATTGTGTCACTCTTTAGAGTGATCCTTGTGGATTGTGTAATGATAGAGAGTGATCCTTGGGGATTGTGTCACTATTTCGAGTGATCCTTGTGGATTGTGTCATTATTTAGAGTGATCCTTCGGGATTGTGTCACTATTTAGAGTGATCCTTGTGCATTGTGTCATTATTTAGAGTGATCCTTGGGGATTGTGTCACTATTTAGAGTGATCCTTGGGGATTGTGTCATTATTGAGAGTGATCCTTGGGGATTGTGTCACTATTTAGAGTGATCCTTGGGGATTGTGTCACTATTTAGAGTGATCCTCGGGTATTGTGTCACTACTTAGAGTGATCCTTGGGGATTGTGTCACTATTTAGAGTGATCCGTGGGGTTTGTATCACTATTTAGAGTGATCCTCGTGGATTGTGTCACTATTGAGAGTGATCCTTGGGGATTGTGTCACTATTTAGAGTGATCCTCGGGTATTGTGTCACTACTTAGAGTGATCCTTGGGGATTGTGTCACTATTTAGAGTGATCCTTGGGGATTGTGTCACTATTCTGCGTGATCATTGGGGATTGTTTCAATATTGAGAGTGATCCTTGGAGAATTTGTCACTAATTTGAGTGATCCTTGTGAATTGTGTCACAGTTTAAAATGATCCTTGTGGATTGTGTCACTATTTAGAGTGATCCTTGTGGATTGTGTAACGATTGAGAGTGATCCTTGGGGATTGTGTCACTATTTAGAGTGATCCTTTTGGATTGTGTCATTATTTAGAGTGATACTTGGGGATTGTGTCACTATTTAGAGTGATCCTTGTGGATTGTGTCATTATTTAGAGTGTTCCTTGGGGATTGTGTCACTATTTAGAGTGATCCTTGTGGATTGTGTCATTATTTAGAGTGATCCTTGGGGATTGTGTCACTATTTAGAGTGATCCTTGGGGATTGTGTCACTATTTAGAGTGTTCCTTGTGATTGTGTCACTATTTAGAGTGATCCTTGGGGACTGTGTCTCTATTGAGAGTGATCCTTGGGGATTGTGTCACTATTTAGAGTGATCCTTGGGGATTGTGTCACTATTTAGAGTGATCCCTGGGGATTGTGTCTCTATTTAGAATGATCCTTGGGGATTGTGTCACTATTTTGAGTGATCCTTGGGGATTGTGTCATTATTTAGAGTGATCCTTGGGGATTGTGTCACTATTTAGAGTGTTCCTTGTGATTGTGTCACTATATTGAGTGATCCTTGGGAATTGTGTCATTATTAAGAGTATCCTTGGGGATTGTGTCACTATTTTGTGTGATCCTTGTGGATTGTATCACTATTTAGAGTGATCCTTGGGGATTGTGTCTCTATTGAGAGTGATCCTTGGGGATTGTGTCACTATTTAGAGTGATCCATGGGGATTGTGTCACTATTTAGAGTGATCCCTGGGAATTGTGTCAGTATTTAGAGTGATCCTTGGATATTGTGTCACTATTTAGAGTGATCCTTGGGGATTGTGTCACTATTTAGAGTGATCCTTTGGAATTGTGTCACTATTTACAGTGATCCTTGGGGATTGTGTCACTATTTAGAGTGATCCTTTGGGTTTGTGTCACTATTTAGGGTGATCCTTGGGGATTGTGTCTTTATTTAGAGTGATCCTTGGGGATTGTGTCACTATTTAGAGTGATCCTTGTGGTTTGTGTCACTGTTTCGAGTGATCCTCGTGGATTGTGTCACTATTTAGAGTGATCCTTGGGGATTGTGTAACTATTTCCAGTGATCCTTGGGGATTGTGTCACCATTTACAGTGATCCTTGGGGATTGTGTCACTATTTAGAGTGATCCTTGGGGATTGTGTCACTATTTCGAGTGATCCTTGTGGATTGTGTCATTATTTAGAGTGATCCTTGGGGATTGTGTCACTATTTAGAGTGATCCTTGTGGATTGTGTCATCATTTAGAGTGATCCTTGGGGATTGTGTCACTATTGAGAGTGATCCTTGGGGATTGTGTCATTATGTAGAGTGATCCTTGGGGATTGTGTCACTATTTAGAGTGCCCTTGGGATTATGTCACTATTTAGAGTGATCCTTGGGGATTGTGTCACTATTTAGGGGGCTCCTTGGGGATTGTGTCACTATTTAGAGTGATCCTTGGGGATTGTGTCACTATTGAGAGTGATCCTTACGGATTGTGTCACTATTTAGAGTGATCCTTGGAAAATTGTGTCACTATTTAGAGTGATCCTTTGGGATTGTGTCACTATTTAGAGTGATCCTTTGGGATTGTGTCACTATTCAGAGTGATCCTTGGGGATTGTGTCACTATTTAGTGTGATCCTTGGGGATTGTGTCACTATTCTGCGTGATCAATGGGGATTGTTTCAATATTGAGAGTGATCCTTGGAGAATTTGTCACTAATTTGAGTGATCCTTGTGAATTGTGTCACAGTTTAAAATGATCCTTGTGGATTGTGTCACTATTTAGAGTGATCCTTGTGGATTGTGTAACGATAGAGAGTGATCCTTGGGGATTGTGTCACTATTTAGAGTGATCCTTGTGGATTGTGTCATTATTTAGAGTGATCCTTCGGGATTGTGTCACTATTTAGAGTGATCCTTGTGCATTGTGTCATTATGTAGAGTGATCCTTGGGGATTGTGTCACTATTTAGAGTGATCCTTGGGGATTGTGTCATTATTGAGAGTCATCCTAGGGGATTGTGTCACTATTTAGAATGATCCTTGGGGATTGTGTCACTATTTAGAGTGTTCCTTGGGATTGAGTCACTATTTAGAGTGATCCTTGGGGATTGTGTCTCTATTGAGAGTGATCCTTGGGGTTGTGTCACTATTTAGAGTGATCCTTGTGGATTGTATCACTATTTAGAGTGATCCTTGGGGATTGTGTCACTATTTAGAGTGATCCTTGGGGATTGTGTCACCATTTAGAGTGATCCTTGGGGATTGTGTCACTATTTAGAGTGATCCTTGGGGATTGTGTCACTATTTAGAGTGATCCTTGGGGATTGTGTCACTATTTAGAGTAATGCTTGGGGATTGTGTCTCTATTGAGAGTGATCCTTGGGGATTGTGTCACTATTTAGAGTGATCCTTGGGGATTGTGTCACTATTTAGAGTGATCCTTGGGGATTGAGTCACAATTTAGATTAATCCTTGGGATTTGTGTCACCATTTAGAGTGATCCTTGGGGATTGTGTCACTATTTAGAGTGATCCTTGGGGATTGTGTCACTATTTAGAGTGATCCTTTGGGATTGTGTAAATATTTAGAGTGATCCTTGGGGATTGTGTCACTATTTAGAGTGATCCTTGGGGTTTGTGTCACTATTTAGAGTGATCCTTTCGGATTGTGTAACTATTTAGAGTGATCCTTGGGGTTTGTGTCACTATTTAGGGTGATCCTTGGGGATTGTGTCACTATTTAGAGTGATCCTTGGGGATTGTGTCACTATTTAGAGTGATCCTTGGGGATTGTGTCACTATTTAGAGTGATCCTTGGGGTTTGTGTCACTATTTAGAGTGATCCTTTGGGATTGTGTCACTATTTAGAGTGATCCTTGGGGTTTGTGTCACTATTTAGAGTGATCCTTGGGGATTGTGTCATTATTTAGAGTGATCCTTGGGGATTGTGTAAATATTTAGAGTGATCCTTGTGGATTGTGTCCTTATTTAGAGTGATCCTTGGGGATTGTGTCACTATTTAGAGTGATCCTTGGGGATTGTGTCATTATTTAGAGTGATCCTTGGGAATTGTGTTAGTATTTCGTGTGATCCTTGGGGTTTGTGTCACTATTTAGAGTGATCCTTGGGTATTGTGTCACTATTTAGAGTGATCCTTGGGCATTGTGTTTGTATTTAGAGTCAACCTTGGGGATTGTGTTAGTATTTCGTGTGATCCTTGGGGATTGTGTCACTATTCTGCGTGATCCTTGGGGACTGTTTCAATATTGAGAGTGATCCTTGAGGATTGTGTCACTATTTAGAGTGATCCTTGGGGATTTTGTCATTATTTAGAATGATCCCTGGGGATTGTGTCACTCTTTAGAGTGATCCTTGGGGATTGTGTAACGATAGAGAGTGATCCTTGGGGATTGTGTCACTATTTAGAGTGATCCTTGTGGATTGTGTCATTATTTAGAGTGATCCTTCGGGATTGTGTCACTATTTAGAGTGATCCTTGTGCATTGTGTCATTATTTAGAGTGATCCTTGGGGATTGTGTCACTATTTAGAGTGATCCTTGGGGATTGTGTCATTATTGAGAGTGATCCTTGGGGATTGTGTCACTATTTAGAGTGATCCTTGGGGATTGTGTCACTATTTAGAGTGTTCCTTGGGATTGAGTCACTATTTAGAGTGATCATTGGGGATTGTGTCTCTATTGAGAGTGATCCTTGGGGTTGTGTCACTATTTAGAGTGATCCTTGTGGATTGTATCACTATTTAGAGTGATCCTTGGGGATTGTGTCACTATTTAGAGTGATCCTTGGGGATTGTGTCACCATTTAGAGTGATCCTTGGGGATTGTGTCACTATTTAGAGTGATCCTTGGGGATTGTGTCACTATTTAGAGTAATGCTTGGGGATTGTGTCTCTAGTGAGAGTGATCCTTGGGGATTGTGTCACTATTTAGAGTGATCCTTGGGGATTGAGTCACAATTTACATTAATCCTTGGGAATTGTGTCACCATTTAGAGTGATCCTTGGGGATTGTGTCACTATTTAGAGTGATCCTTGGGGATTGTGTCACTATTTAGAGTGATCCTTGGGGATTGTGTCACTATTTAGAGTGATCCTTGGGGATTGTGTAAATATTTAGAGTGATCCTTGGGGATTGTGTCACTATTTAGAGTGATCCTTGGGGTTTGTGTCACTATTTAGAGTGATCCTTTCGGATTGTGTAACTATTTAGAGTGATCCTTGGGGATTGTGTCACTATTTAGAGTTATCCTTGGGGATTGTGTCACTATTTAGAGTGATCCTTGGGGATTGTGTCACTCTTTAGAGTGATCCTTGGGGTTTGTGTCACTATTTAGAGTGATCCTTTGGGATTGTGTCACTATTTAGAGTGATCCTTTGGGTTTGTGTCACTATTTAGAGTGGTCCTTGGGGATTGTGTCACTATTTAGAGTGATCCTTGGGGTTTGTGTCACTATTTCGAGTGATCCTTGTGGATTGTGTCATTATTTAGAGTGATCCTTGGGGATTGTGTAAATATTTAGAGTGATCCTTGTGGATTGTGTCCTTATTTAGAGTGATCCTTGGGGATTGTGTCACTATTTAGAGTGATCCTTGGGGATTGTGTCACTATTTAGAGTAATGCTTGGGGATTGTGTCTCTAGTGAGAGTGATCCTTGGGGATTGTGTCACTATTTAGAGTGATCCTTGGGGATTGTGTCACTATTTAGAGTGATCCTGGGGGATTGAGTCACAATTTACATTAATCCTTGGGAATTGTGTCACCATTTAGAGTGATCCTTGGGGATTGTGTCACTATTTAGAGTGATCCTTGGGGATTGTGTCACTATTTAGAGTGATCCTTGGGGATTGTGTAAATATTTAGAGTGATCCTTGGGGATTGTGTAAATATTTAGAGTGATCCTTGGGGATTGTGTCACTATTTAGAGTGATCCTTGGGGTTTGTGTCACTATTTAGAGTGATCCTTTCGGATTGTGTAACTATTTAGAGTGATCCTTGGGGATTGTGTCACTATTTGGAGTTATCCTTGGGGATTGTGTCACTATTTAGAGTGATCCTTGGGGATTGTGTCACTTTTTAGAGTGATCCTTGGGGTTTGTGTCACTATTTAGAGTGATCCTTTGGGATTGTGTCACTATTTAGAGTGATCCTTTGGGTTTGTGTCACTATTTAGAGTGGTCCTTGGGGATTGTGTCACTATTTAGAGTGATCCTTGGGGTTTGTGTCACTATTTCGAGTGATCCTTGTGGATTGTGTCATTATTTAGAGTGATCCTTGGGGATTGTGTAAATATTTAGAGTGATCCTTGTGGATTGTGTCCTTATTTAGAGTGATCCTTGGGGATTGTGTCACTATTTAGAGTGATCCTTGGGGATTGTGTCATTATTTAGAGTGATCCTTGGGGATTGTGTTAGTATTTCGTGTGATCCTTGGGGATTGTGTCACCATTTAGAGTGATCCTTGGGGATTGTGTCACTATTTAGAGTGATCCTTGGGGATTGTGTCACTATTTAGAGTAATGCTTGGGGATTGTGTCTCTAGTGAGAGTGATCCTTGGGGATTGTGTCACTATTTAGAGTGATCCTTGGGGATTGTGTCACTATTTAGAGTGATCCTTGGGGATTGAGTCACAATTTACATTAATCCTTGGGAATTGTGTCACCATTTAGAGTGATCCTTGGGGATTGTGTCACTA
The DNA here is from genome assembly GCF_964213995.1 of Mustelus asterias. Taxonomy (NCBI): domain Eukaryota; kingdom Metazoa; phylum Chordata; class Chondrichthyes; order Carcharhiniformes; family Triakidae; genus Mustelus; species Mustelus asterias. The sequence goes on from NW_027590641.1 coordinate 170,655, forward strand.
TTTAGAGTGATCCTTGGGGATTGTGTCACTATTTAGAGTGATCCTTGGGGATTGTGTAAATATTTAGAGTGATCCTTGGGGATTGTGTCACTATTTAGAGTGATCCTTGGGGTTTGTGTCACTATTTAGAGTGATCCTTTCGGATTGTGTAACTATTTAGAGTGATCCTTGGGGATTGTGTCACTATTTAGAGTTATCCTTGGGGATTGTGTCACTATTTAGAGTGATCCTTGGGGATTGTGTCACTCTTTAGAGTGATCCTTGGGGTTTGTGTCACTATTTTGAGTGATCCTTTGGGATTGTGTCACTATTTAGAGTGATCCTTTGGGTTTGTGTCACTATTTAGAGTGGTCCTTGGGGATTGTGTCACTATTTAGAGTGATCCTTGGGGTTTGTGTCACTATTTCGAGTGATCCTTGTGGATTGTGTCATTATTTAGAGTGATCCTTGGGGATTGTGTAAATATTTAGAGTGATCCTTGTGGATTGTGTCCTTATTTAGAGTGATCCTTGGGGATTGTGTCACTATTTAGAGTGATCCTTGGGGATTGTGTCACTATTTAGAGTAATGCTTGGGGATTGTGTCTCTAGTGAGAGTGATCCTTGGGGATTGTGTCACTATTTAGAGTGATCCTTGGGGATTGTGTCACTATTTAGAGTGAACCTTGGGGATTGAGTCACAATTTACATTAATCCTTGGGAATTGTGTCACCATTTAGAGTGATCCTTGGGGATTGTGTCACTATTTAGAGTGATCCTTGGGGATTGTGTCACTATTTAGAGTGATCCTTGGGGATTGTGTAAATATTTAGAGTGATCCTTGGGGATTGTGTAAATATTTAGAGTGATCCTTGGGGATTGTGTCACTATTTAGAGTGATCCTTGGGGTTTGTGTCACTATTTAGAGTGATCCTTTCGGATTGTGTAACTATTTAGAGTGATCCTTGGGGATTGTGTCACTATTTAGAGTTATCCTTGGGGATTGTGTCACTATTTAGAGTGATCCTTGGGGATTGTGTCACTCTTTAGAGTGATCCTTGGGGTTTGTGTCACTATTTAGAGTGATCCTTTGGGATTGTGTCACTATTTAGAGTGATCCTTTGGGTTTGTGTCACTATTTAGAGTGGTCCTTGGGGATTGTGTCACTATTTAGAGTGATCCTTGGGGTTTGTGTCACTATTTCGAGTGATCCTTGTGGATTGTGTCATTATTTAGAGTGATCCTTGGGGATTGTGTAAATATTTAGAGTGATCCTTGTGGATTGTGTCCTTATTTAGAGTGATCCTTGGGGATTGTGTCATTATTTAGAGTGATCCTTGGGGATTGTGTTAGTATTTCGTGTGATCCTTGGGGATTGTGTCACCATTTAGAGTGATCCTTGGGGATTGTGTCACTATTTAGAGTGATCCTTGGGGATTGTGTCACTATTTAGAGTAATGCTTGGGGATTGTGTCTCTAGTGAGAGTGATCCTTGGGGATTGTGTCACTATTTAGAGTGATCCTTGGGGATTGTGTCACTATTTAGAGTGATCCTTGGGGATTGAGTCACAATTTACATTAATCCTTGGGAATTCTGTCACCATTTAGAGTGATCCTTGGGGATTGTGTCACTATTTAGAGTGATCCTTGGGGATTGTGTCACTATTTAGAGTGATCCTTGGGGATTGTGTCACTATTTAGAGTGATCCTTGGGGATTGTGTAAATATTTAGAGTGATCCTTGGGGATTGTGTCACTATTTAGAGTGATCCTTGGGGTTTGTGTCACTATTTAGAGTGATCCTTTCGGATTGTGTAACTATTTAGAGTGATCCTTGGGGATTGTGTCACTATTTAGAGTTATCCTTGGGGATTGTGTCACTATTTAGAGTGATCCTTGGGGATTGTGTAAATATTTAGAGTGATCCTTGGGGATTGTGTAAATATTTAGAGTGATCCTTGGGGATTGTGTCACTATTTAGAGTGATCCTTGGGGTTTGTGTCACTATTTAGAGTGATCCTTTCGGATTGTGTAACTATTTAGAGTGATCCTTGGGGATTGTGTCACTATTTAGAGTTATCCTTGGGGATTGTGTCACTATTTAGAGTGATCCTTGGGGATTGTGTCACTCTTTAGAGTGATCCTTGGGGTTTGTGTCACTATTTAGAGTGATCCTTTGGGATTGTGTCACTATTTAGAGTGATCCTTTGGGTTTGTGTCACTATTTAGAGTGGTCCTTGGGGATTGTGTCACTATTTAGAGTGATCCTTGGGGTTTGTGTCACTATTTCGAGTGATCCTTGTGGATTGTGTCATTATTTAGAGTGATCCTTGGGGATTGTGTAAATATTTAGAGTGATCCTTGTGGATTGTGTCCTTATTTAGAGTGATCCTTGGGGATTGTGTCATTATTTAGAGTGATCCTTGGGGATTGTGTTAGTATTTCGTGTGATCCTTGGGGATTGTGTCACCATTTAGAGTGATCCTTGGGGATTGTGTCACTATTTAGAGTGATCCTTGGGGATTGTGTCACTATTTAGAGTAATGCTTGGGGATTGTGTCACTATTTAGAGTGATCCTTGGGGATTGTGTAAATATTTAGAGTGATCCTTGGGGATTGTGTCACTATTTAGAGTGATCCTTGGGGTTTGTGTCACTATTTAGAGTGATCATTGTGGATTGTGTCATTATTTAGAGTGATCCTTGGGGATTGTGTAAATATTTAGAGTGATCCTTGGGGATTGTGTCACTATTTAGAGTGATCCTTGGGGTTTGTGTCACTATTTAGAGTGATCCTTGTGGATTGTGTCATTATTTAGAGTGATCCTTGGGGATTGTGTCACTATTTAGAGTGATCCTTGGGGATTGAGTCACAATTTACATTAATCCTTGGGAATTGTGTCACCATTTAGAGTGATCCTTGGGGATTGTGTCACTATTTAGAGTGATCCTTGGGGATTGTGTCACTATTTAGAGTGATCCTTGGGGATTGTGTCACTATTTAGAGTGATCCTTGGGGATTGTGTAAATATTTAGAGTGATCCTTGGGGATTGTGTCACTATTTAGAGTGATCCTTGGGGTTTGTGTCACTATTTAGAGTGATCCTTTCGGATTGTGTAACTATTTAGAGTGATCCTTGGGGATTGTGTCACTATTTAGAGTTATCCTTGGGGATTGTGTCACTATTTAGAGTGATCCTTGGGGATTGTGTCACTCTTTAGAGTGATCCTTGGGGTTTGTGTCACTATTTAGAGTGATCCTTTGGGATTGTGTCACTATTTAGAGTGATCCTTTGGGTTTGTGTCACTATTTAGAGTGGTCCTTGGGGATTGTGTCACTATTTAGAGTGATCCTTGGGGTTTGTGTCACTATTTCGAGTGATCCTTGTGGATTGTGTCATTATTTAGAGTGATCCTTGGGGATTGTGTAAATATTTAGAGTGATCCTTGTGGATTGTGTCCTTATTTAGAGTGATCCTTGGGGATTGTGTCACTATTTAGAGTGATCCTTGGGGATTGTGTCATTATTTAGAGTGATCCTTGGGGATTGTGTTAGTATTTCGTGTGATCCTCGGGGTTTGTGTCACTATTTAGAGTGATCCTTGGGTATTGTGTCACTATTTAGAGTGATCCTTGGGCATTGTGTTTGTATTTAGAGTCAACCTTGGGGATTGTGTTAGTATTTCGTGTGATCCTTGGGGATTGTGTCACTATTTAGAGTGATCCTTGGGGACTGTTTCAATATTGAGAGTGATCCTTGAGGATTGTGTCACTATTTAGAGTGATCCTTGGGGATTTTGTCATTATTTAGAATGATCCCTGGGGATTGTGTCACTATTTAGAATGATCCTTCGGGATTGTGTCACTATTTAGAGTGATCCTTGGGGATTGTGTCACTATTTAGAATGATCCTTGGTGATTGTGGCACTATTTAGAGTGATCCTTGGGGATTGTGACACTATTTAGAGTGGTCCTTGGGGATTTTGTCACTATTTAGTGTGATCCTTGGTGATTGTGTCACTATTTAGAGTGAACCTTGGGAATTGTGTCACTATTTAGAGTCATCCTTGTGGATTGTGTCACTATTGTGAGTGATCCTTGGGGATTGTGTCACTATTTAGAGTAATGCTTGGGGATTGTGTCTCTATTGAGAGTGATCCTTGGGGATTGTGTCACTATTTAGAGTGATCCTTGGGGATTGTGTCACTATTTAGAGTGATCCTTGGGGATTGAGTCACAATTTAGATTAATCCTTGGGAATTGTGTCACCATTTAGAGTAATCCTTGGGGATTGTGTCACTATTTAGAGTGATCCTTGGGGATTGTGTCACTATTTCGAGTGATCCTTTGGGATTGTGTAAATATTTAGAGTGATCCTTGGGGATTGTGTCACTATTTAGAGTGATCCTTGGGGTTTGTGTCACTATTTAGAGTGATCCTTTCGGATTGTGTAACTATTTAGAGTGATCCTTGGGGTTTGTGTCACTATTTAGAGTGATCCTTGGGGATTGTGTCACTATTTAGAGTGATCCTTGGGGATTGTGTCACTATTTAGAGTGATCCTTGGGGTTTGTGTCACTATTTCGAGTGATCCTTGTGGATTGTGTCATTATTTAGAGTGATCCTTGGGGATTGTGTAAATATTTAGAGTGATCCTTGTGGATTGTGTCCTTATTTAGAGTGATCCTTGGGGATTGTGTCACTATTTAGAGTGATCCTTGGGGATTGTGTCATTATTTAGAGTGATCCTTGGGAATTGTGTTAGTATTTCGTGTGATCCTTGGGGTTTGTGTCACTATTTAGAGTGATCCTTGGGTATTGTGTCACTATTTAGAGTGATCCTTGGGCATTGTGTTTGTATTTAGAGTCAACCTTGGGGATTGTGTTAGTATTTCGTGTGATCCTTGGGGATTGTGTCACTATTCTGCGTGATCCTTGGGGACTGTTTCAATATTGAGAGTGATCCTTGAGGATTGTGTCACTATTTAGAGTGATCCTTGGGGATTTTGTCATTATTTAGAATGATCCCTGGGGATTGTGTCACTATTTAGAGTGATCCTTGTGGATTGTGTAACGATAGAGAGTGATCCTTGGGGATTGTGTCACTATTTAGAGTGATCCTTGTGGATTGTGTCATTATTTAGAGTGATCCTTCGGGATTGTGTCTTTATTTAGAGTGATCCTTGTGCATTGTGTCATTATTTAGAGTGATCCTTGGGGATTGTGTCACTATTTAGAGTGATCCTTGGGGATTGTGTCATTATTGAGAGTGATCCTTGGGGATTGTGTCACTATTTAGAGTGATCCTTGGGGATTGTGTCACTATTTAGAGTGTTCCTTGGGATTGAGTCACTATTTAGAGTGATCCTTGGGGATTGTGTCTCTATTGAGAGTGATCCTTGGGGTTGTGTCACTATTTAGAGTGATCCTTGTGGATTGTATCACTATTTAGAGTGATCCTTGGGGATTGTGTCACTATTTAGAGTGATCCTTGGGGATTGTGTCACCATTTAGAGTGATCCTTGGGGATTGTGTCACTATTTAGAGTGATCCTTGGGGATTGTGTCACTATTTAGAGTAATGCTTGGGGATTGTGTCTCTAGTGAGAGTGATCCTTGGGGATTGTGTCACTATTTAGAGTGATCCTTGGGGATTGTGTCACTATTTAGAGTGATCCTTGGGGATTGAGTCACAATTTACATTAATCCTTGGGAATTGTGTCACCATTTAGAGTGATCCTTGGGGATTGTGTCACTATTTAGAGTGATCCTTGGGGATTGTGTCACTATTTAGAGTGATCCTTGGGGATTGTGTAAATATTTAGAGTGATCCTTGGGGATTGTGTCACTATTTAGAGTGATCCTTGGGGTTTGTGTCACTATTTAGAGTGATCCTTTCGGATTGTGTAACTATTTAGAGTGATCCTTGGGGATTGTGTCACTATTTAGAGTTATCCTTGGGGATTGTGTCACTATTTAGAGTGATCCTTGGGGATTGTGTCACTCTTTAGAGTGATCCTTGGGGTTTGTGTCACTATTTAGAGTGATCCTTTGGGATTGTGTCACTATTTAGAGTGATCCTTTGGGTTTGTGTCACTATTTAGAGTGATCCTTGGGGATTGTGTCACTATTTAGAGTGATCCTTGGGGTTTGTGTCACTATTTCGAGTGATCCTTGTGGATTGTGTCATTATTTAGAGTGATCCTTGGGGATTGTGTAACTATTTAGAGTGATCCTTGGGGACTGTTTCAATATTGAGAGTGATCCTTGAGGATTGTGTCACTATTTAGAGTGATCCTTGGGGATTTTGTCATTATTTAGAATGATCCCTGGGGATTGTGTCACTATTTAGAATGATCCTTGGGGATTGTGTCACTATTTAGAGTGATCCTTGGGGATTGTGTCACTATTTAGAATGATCCTTGGTGATTGTGTCACTATTTCGAGTGATCCTTGGGGATTGTGACACTATTTAGAGTGGTCCTTGGGGATTGTGTCACTATTTAGTGCGATCCTTGGGGATTGTGTCATTATTTAGAGTGATCATTGGGGATTGTGACACTATTTAGAGTGGTCCTTGGGGATTTTGTCACTATTTAGTGTGATCCTTGGTGATTGTGTCACTATTTAGAGTGAACCTTGGGAATTGTGTCACTATTTAGAGTCATCCTTGTGGATTGTGTCACTATTGTGAGTGATCCTTGGGGATTGTGTCACTATTTAGAGTGATCCTTGGGGATTGTGTCACTATTTGGAATGATCCTTGGGGATTGTGTCACTATTTAGAGTGATCGTTGTGGATTGTGTCACTATTTAAAACGATCCTTGTGGATTGTGTCACGATTTCGAGTGATCCTTTGGGATTGTGTCACTATTTAGGGTGATCCTTGAGGATTGTGTCACTTGACGAACAATGCCGCCCCCCCCCCCCCCCACCTTTTATCCCTCTGCCTCTATCCCGCCTGAAACATTGGAACCCTGGAACATTGAGCTGCCAGTCCTGCCCCTCCTGTAGCCACGTTTCACTAATGGCTAAAATGTCATATTTCCACGTGTCTATCCACGCCTTCAGCTCATCTGCCTTCCCCACAATACTCCTGGCATCGAAATAGACACACCTCAAAATATTATTTCCACCACACTCTACTCTTCCATTTGTGATTTTGCTTGAACTAACCTGTCTTTTCACCCCTGCTCCACTATCTGCTCTGGCACTCTGGTTCCCATCCCCCTGCAAATCTAGTTTAAACGCTCCCCAATAACACTAGCAAATCTCCCTGCAAGTATATTGGTTCCCTTGTAGTTTAAGTGTAACCCGTCTCTCTTGTACAGGTCCCACCTGCCCCAGAAGAGGTCCCAATGATCCAAGAATTGGAAACCCTGCCCCCTGCACCAGTTCCTCAGCCACGTGTTCATCCGCCCAAGCATCCTACTCCTGCCCTCACTGGCAAGTGGCTCAGGTAGCAATCCTGAGATTACTACCCTCAGGGTCCTGATTTTTAACTTCCTTCCAAGCTCTTTGTACTCACTCTTTAGGACCTCCTCACTCTTCCTTCCCACGTCATTTGTACCGACGTGTACCACGACATCTGGCTGATCACCTTCCCACTTTAGAACGCTGTGCACGCGATCAGAGACATCCCTGACCTTGGCACCTGGGAGGCAACAAACCATGCGGGAGTCTCTGTCCCGACCACAGAACCTCCTGTCCGTACCTCTGACCATCGAGTCCCCTATCACTACTGCTCTCCTCTTCTTCATCCCACCCTTTTGCGCTGTAGAACCAGACTCAGTATCAGAGTTCCGGCTGTCGCAGCTTGTCCCAGGTAAAGCATCTCCCACAACAGTATCCAATTCAGTATACCTGTTGTGGAGGGGTCTGGCCACAGGGGAACCCTGCTCTGTCTGTCCTTTCACACTGCCATTTCCTCTCCTTCCAGTAACCCAATTTCCTGTGCTCTGCTGCTTAGGTGTAACTATCTCCCTAAAGCTACTGTCTATAAACTCCTCATTCTCCCGAATTAGATGGAGGTCATCAAGCTCCTTCTCCAGTTCCCGCTTTGCTAGCAGCTGCAGCTGAATGCATCTTTTGCAGGTGCTGTCGTCAGGGATACCGGAGGTCTCCCTGACCTCCCACATCCTGCAGGAGGAGCATTCCAACATCTTGACTGGCATTTGTTTTACTCTGGGGAAAAACAAGAATGCACCTTAAACCTCTGTCCTCTCGTACTTGCCGTCTCTACCCTCAGAAAGGGCATCTGACTCTCTACTCGATCCATGACACTCATAATCTTGTAAACCTCTATCAGGTCGCCCCTCAACCTCCGTTGTTCCAGTGAAAACAAACCGAGTTCATCCAATCTCTCCTCACAGCTAATACCATCCAGAGCAGCCAACATTCAGGTAAACCTCTTCTGTACCCTCTCCACAGCATCCACACCCTTCTGTGGTGTGGCAACCAGAATTCTACATCAATATTTTAAATGTGACCGAACTAAGTTTCTGTACAGCTGCAGCATGACCTGCCAATTTGTAAACTCAATGCCCCGACCGATGAAGGCGAGCTTGCCGTCTGCCTTCTTGACTACCTTATCCACCTGTGTTGCCACGTTCATTGATCGGGGGATATATACGCCCAGGTCTCTCTGCTGTCAATACTCCTCAATGGTTATTTCGTTAACTGTATAATTCCTACATGTATTAAACCTTCCAAATTGCATCACCTCACATTTATGTGGATGAAACTCCATCTGCCATTTTTCCGCCAATGTTTCCAACCAGTCTATATCCTGCTGTATCCTCTGACAATCCTCTTCACTCCTGCAACTCCACCAATTTCTGCGTCGTCTGCGAACTTACCAATCAGACCAGCTGCATTTTCCTCCAAATCATTTGCAATAAACAACGAAGAACAAAGGTCCCAGAACTGTGAAACACCGCTAGTCACAGCCTTCCAATCAGAAAAGCCACCACCTACTCTTACACCCTGCCTTCTATGGCCAAGACAATTCTGTATCCATCTTGCCAGCTCTCCTCCGATTCCGTGTGACTTCACCATTTTTTTGCCATTCCAGCATGAGGTATCTTGTCAAAGCCTTGACTGAAGTCCATGTCCACAACATCCACTGCCTTTGCCTTATCTATCATCTTCGTCACTTGCTCGAAAAACTCCATCAAGATCTTGTGGCTCGACCTTTCCTTCAGAAAGCCATCTTGCCCGTCGCTCATACGTCCACTTATTTCCAATTGGCAGTAAAACTGTCTCGAAGAATCCTCTCCAATAATTTCTCTACCACTGACATAATGGTCATCTGACTGTAATTACCTGGATTATCCTTGCTACCCTTCTTAAACAAAGGAACAACATTGGCTCTTCTCCAATTTTCTGGGACTTCCCCTGCAGCCAGTGAGGATACAGAGATTTCTCTCAAGGCCCCAGCCTCCTCCCTTGCCTCTCTCAGTATTCTGGGGTAGATCCTATCAGGCCCTGGGGACTTGTCTACCTGAATGTTTTCAAGACCTGCAATATTTCCTCCTTTTTGATCTCAACATGACTCCAACTACCGACACACCCTTTCCCAGACTCATCATCCACCAAGCCCTTTTCTTTGGTGAATACTGACGCAAAGTATTCATTTAACACCTCACCCATTTCGTCCGGCTCCACGTATGGATTTATATATATATATATATATTCTATAAACCTTGGGTTTTTCCTGAATCCTGCAGGCCAATGAGTTTTCATGATCCGTTTAATCCCTCCTGACTCCTTGCTTCAGTTTCTTTCTGCTTTCCTTGTATTCCACATTTGCTCCGTGTGTTTCCAGCCTCCTCACCTTGACAAATGCTTCCTTTTTCCCATTGACGAGGCTCAGAATGTCTCCCATTACGGAAAGTTCCCGAAACGTGCAATATTGATCCTTCATCTTTACAGGAATGTGTCGGTCCTCAATTCCTATCAACTGACACTTCAATGTCACTCACATGAACAAAGAACAAAGAACAGAACAGCACAGGAACAGGCCCTTCGGCCCTCCAAGCCTGCGCCGCTCATGTGCCCAACTAGACCATTCGGTTGCATCCCTCTATTCCCAGTCTGTTCATGTGGCTATCTAGATAAGTCTTAAATAATCCCAGTGTGTCTGCCTCAATCACCTTGCTTGGCAGTGCTTTCCAGGCCCCCACCACCCTCTGTGTAAAATACGTCCCCCTGACATCTGTGTTGAACCTTGCCCCCCTCACCTTGAACCCGTGACCCCTTGTGTTCGTCACCACCAACCTGGGAAAAAGCTTCCCACTGTTCACCCTATCAATGCCCTTCGTAATTTCATACACCTCTATTAGGTCGCCCCTCATCCTCTGTCTTTCCAGGGAGAACAACCCCAGTTTACCCAATCTCTCCTCATAGCTAAGACCCTCCATACCAGGCAACATCCGAGTACTCTCTGTACTCTCTCCAAAGCCTCCACGTCCTTCTGGTAGTGTGGCGACCAGAACTGGACGCAGTATTCCAAATGTGGCCGAACCAACGTTCTATACAGCTGCAACATCATATGCCAACTTTTACATTCTATGCCCCGTCCAATAAAGGCAAGCATGCGATATACCTTCTTGACCACCCTCTCCACCTGTGCTGCCACCTTTAAGGATCTGTGGACTTGTCCACCCAGGTCCCTCTGTGTGTCGAGACTCCTGATGGTTCTGCCATTTATTGTATAGCTCCCCTTTACATTCGATCTCCCGAAATGCCAGACGTTGATTTGCCCTCAAACATCTGCCCCCAATCTACATCCTTCAGTTCCTGCCAAACACTGTTGTAATTAGACTTCTTCCAATTTAGCATCTTCACTTGAGGACTACACTTATCTCTATCCATCAGTACCTTGAAGCTTACTGTTGTGGTCACTGTTCCTGATCTGCTCCCCTGCTGAACCCTCGACCACCTGGCTGGACTCATTCCCCAATAGCAGGTCCAGTATGGCCCCTTCTCTAGTTGGACTATCTACATACTGTTTGATGAAGCCCTCCTAGATGGTCCTTACAAACTCTGCCCCATTACCCCAGGACGAAGTGAGTCATGGTAATACAGGTGAAGTTAAAATCACCCATCACAACAACCCTGTTACTTTTACACCTTGCCGAAATCTGCCTCCATATCTGTTCCTCTATCTCCCGCAGGCCCTTGGGGGGCGTGTAGGAAACTCCCAACATTGTAATTACACTCTTCCTATTCCTGAGCTCTTCCCACATTGTTTCGCTGTCTGAGCACTCCGAGTTGTCCTCCTGCACTACAGCTGCGACATTCCCCTTAAGCTTTTTCCCAGGTCGGAGGTGACGATCACGAGGGGTCACGGGCTCAAGCTGAGAGGGGCGAAGTATGACTCAGACATCAGAGGGACGTTTTTTACACAGAGGGTGGTGGGGGCCTGGAATGCGCTGCCAAGTAGGGTGGTGGAGGCAGGCACGCTGACATCGTTTAAGACTTACCTGGATAGTCACATGAGCAGCCTGGGAATGGAGGGATACAAACGATTGGTCCAGTTGGACCAAGGAGCGGCACAGGCTTGGAGGTCCGAAGGGCCTGTTTCCTGTGCTGTACTGTTCTTTGTTCTAACCAGTAGTGCAACTCCACCACCCCTTTTACATGCCCCTCTGTCCAGCCTTAAGCATCTGTATCCGCGAATGTCAAATCGTCAATCCTGTCCTTCCCTTAACCAAGTCTCTGGAATGGCAACAACATCAAAGTTCCAAATAATAATCCAAGCTCTAAGTTCATCTGTCTCACCTGCAAAACTTTTCGCATTGAAGCAAATGCACTTCAGTCCACCAGGCCCTCTTTGATCAGCCACCATTCCCTGACAGGTACAGCATGGGGATCGGTATAGAGCAAAGCTCCCTCTACATTGCCCCCCATCAAATACTCCCAGGACAGCTACAGCATGAGGATAGATACAGAGTAAAGCTCCCTCTACACTGTCCCCATCAAACACTCCCAGGACAGGTACAGCACGGGGTTTGATGCAGAGTAAAGCTCCCTCTACACTGTCCCCATCAAGCACACCCTGGACAGGTACAGCACGGGGTTAGATACAGAGTAAGGCTCCCTCTACACTGTCCCCCATCAAACATTCTCAGGAGAGGTACAGCACGCGTTTAGGCACAAAGTAAAGCTCCATCCACACTGTCCCCATCAAACACTCCCAGGACAGATACAGCATGGGTTTAGGTACAGAATAAAGCTGCTTCTACACTGTCCCCCATCAAACACTCCCAGGACAGATACAGCACGGGGTTAGATGCAGAGTAAAGCTTCCTCTACATTGTCCCCATCAAACACTCCCAGGACAGATACAGCACAGGGTTAGATGCAGAGTAAAGCTTCCTCTACACTGTCCCCCATCAAACACTCCCAGGACAGATACAGCACAGGGTTAGATGCAGAGTAAAGCTCCCTCTACCCTGTCCCCATCAAACACTCCCAGGACAGATACAGCACAGGGTTAGATACAGAGTAAAGCTCCCTCTACACTGTCCCCATCAAACACTCCCAGGACAGATACAGCACAGGGTTAGATGCAGAGTAAAGCTTCCTCTACATTGTCCCCATCAAACACTCCCAGGACAGATACAGCACAGGGTTAGATGCAGAGTAAAGCTTCCTCTACATTGTCCCCATCAAACACTCCCAGGACAGATACAGCACAGGGTTAGATGCAGAGTAAAGCTCCCTCTACACTGTCCCCATCAAACACTCCCAGGACAGATACAGCACAGGGTTAGATGCAGAGTAAAGCTCCCTCTATACTGTCCCCATCAAACACTCCCAGGACAGGTACAGCATGGGTTTAGGTACAGAATAAAGCTGCTTCTACACTGTCCCCCATCAAACACTCCCAGGACAGATACAGCACGGGGTTAGATACAGAGTAAAGCTCCCTCTACACTGTCCCCCATCAAACACTCCCAGGACAGATACAGCACGGGGTTAGATACAGAGTAAAGCTTCCTCTACATTGTCCCCATCAAACACTCCCAGGACAGATACAGCACAGGGTTAGATGCAGAGTAAAGCTCCATCTACACTGTCCCCATCAAACACTCCCAGGACAGGTACAGCACGGGGTTAGATACAGAGTAAAGCTCCCTCTACACTGTCCCCCATCAAACACTCCCAGGACAGATACAGCACGGGGTTAGATACAGAGTAAAGCTTCCTCTACACTGTCCCCTTCAAACACTCCCAGGACAGGTACAGCACGGGGTTAGATACAGAGTAAAGCTTCCTCTACACTGTCCCCTTCAAACACTCCCAGGACAGGTACAGCACGGGGTTAGATACAGAGTAAAGCTTCCTCTACACTGTCCCCTTCAAACACTCCCAGGACAGGTACAGCACGGGGTTAGATACAGAGTAAAGCTCCCTCTACACTGTCCCCCATTAAACACTCCCAGGACAGATACAGCACAGGGTTAGATACAGAGTAAAGCTTCCTCTACACTGTCCCCCATCAAACACTCCCAGGACAGATACAGCACAGGGTTAGATGCAGAGTAAAGCTCCCTCTACCCTGTCCCCATCAAACACCCCCAGGACAGATACAGCACAGGGTTAGATACAGAGTAAAGCTCCCTCTACACTGTCCCCATCAAACACTCCCAGGACAGATACAGCACAGGGTTAGATGCAGAGTAAAGCTTCCTCTACATTGTCCCCATCAAACACTCCCAGGACAGATACAGCACAGGGTTAGATGCAGAGTAAAGCTTCCTCTACATTGTCCCCATCAAACACTCCCAGGACAGATACAGCACAGGGTTAGATGCAGAGTAAAGCTCCCTCTACACTGTCCCCATCAAACACTCCCAGGACAGATACAGCACAGGGTTAGATGCAGAGTAAAGCTCCCTCTATACTGTCCCCATCAAACACTCCCAGGACAGGTACAGCATGGGTTTAGGTACAGAATAAAGCTGCTTCTACACTGTCCCCCATCAAACACTCCCAGGACAGATACAGCACGGGGTTAGATGCAGAGTAAAGCTCCCTCTACACTGTCCCCCATCAAACACTCCCAGGACAGATACAGCACGGGGTTAGATACAGAGTAAAGCTTCCTCTACATTGTCCCCATCAAACACTCCCAGGACAGATACAGCACAGGGTTAGATGCAGAGTAAAGCTCCATCTACACTGTCCCCATCAAACACTCCCAGGACAGGTACAGCACGGGGTTAGATACAGAGTAAAGCTCCCTCTACACTGTCCCCCATCAAACACTCCCAGGACAGATACAGCACGGGGTTAGATACAGAGTAAAGCTTCCTCTACACTGTCCCCTTCAAACACTCCCAGGACAGGTACAGCACGGGGTTAGATACAGAGTAAAGCTTCCTCTACACTGTCCCCTTCAAACACTCCCAGGGCAGGTACAGCACGGGGTTAGATACAGAGTAAAGCTCCCTCTACACTGTCCCCCATTAAACACTCCCAGGACAGGTACAGCACCGGGTTAGATACAGAGTAAAGCTCCCTCTACACTGTCCCCCATCAAACACTCCCAGGACAGGTAAGGCACGGGGTTAGATACAGAGTAAAGCTTCCTCTACACTGTCCCCTTCAAACACTCCCAGGACAGGTACAGCACGGGGTTAGATACAGAGTAAAGCTCCCTCTACACTGTCCCCCATTAAACACTCCCAGGACAGGTGCAGCACGGGGTTAGATACAGAGTAAACCTCTCTCTGCACTGTCCCCATTAAACACTCCCAGGACAGGTACAGCACGGGGTTAGATACAGAGTAAAGCTCCCTCTACACTGTCCCCCATTAAACACTCCCAGGACAGGTGCAGCACGGGGTTAGATACAGAGTAAACCTCTCTCTACACTGTCCCCATCAAACACTCCCAGGACAGGTACAGCACGGGGTTAGATACAGAGTAAAGCTCCCTCTGCACTGTCCCCATCAAACATTCCCAGGACAGGTACAGCACGGGGTTAGATACAGAGTAAAGCTCCCTCTACACTGTCCCCATCAAACACTCCCAGGACAGGTACAGCACGGGGTTAGATGCAGAGTAAAGCTCCCTCTACACTGTCCCCATCAAACACTCCCAGGACAGATACAGCACGGGGTTAGATGCAGAGTAAAGCTTCCTCTACATTGTCCCCCATCAAACACACCCAGGACAGATACAGCACGGGGTTAGATACAGAGTAAAGCTTCCTCTACACTGTCCCCATCAAATGCTTTTGGCAATTTCCCTTCATAATCTTTGCCTGCAGCACAGTCTGAGCGTGAGTCTGTGGCTGTGAGTGTGATTGTCTGCCTATCTTGTGCTGTGTGGGTGATTTCAGAATCTAACAGAAGCTTCCCTTCCTTGCCTTCTCCTGTCCTATATTCTCCTTGACATCCAAAGCGCACCTCATGTTGAAAGCTCGAATCATTTATACAGACTGTATTCCTGTTTTTGTCAGTGAGGAAATTGCAGAACCACAGACCAATAGCAGGTGCATTCAGACAGTACAAAGCCCAATGGAGTTTATTTTGGAATGCTACAATATTGTTCCACTCAGTACACTGCGTGCCTTAATGCTGCAGAAAGATTTTACCATATCTATTCTGATCACATTGGCAACATTTCACTGGGTCAATGTTCCCAACAATTTCTAAATCTTTCCACACAGCAATCTCTCAGTTTCAGCATGTGTTTCCTTGTTTGTTTCTCCCTGGTTTGTGTGGATTCTCTGATAGATTCCTCGTCCTTATCCTCCCCATGTGCAGTTGTCCACACCCCATGTCCCTGTCCTGCTCCCAAACGCGGCATCCCATTGCAATAAGGCAGGTGATACAGGAGCGTTTCAGTGAGTGCAGAAGGTGAGTTCTGATTCTGACCCAGCTGTGTGGGTTTGCTGGGTTAACCCCACCATCCAGTGACAGTTTAATCAGGGCATTTATTGTTAGAAATCTAAGTGTTAATCAGTCACTCTTTGTGTCTCTGCCTACATGTTTGCATGCCTGTGTCTGTGTGTGCCTCTCTGTGTCTGAGTGTTTTCTTTGTGTTCATGTTTTAATAAGTGCCAATTTGCCGTAATGTTCCAGCTTAATATACTTGTTTCTGAATCTCAAACAGCCTGCTGTCCATTGCAAATCCACAATAATGTTTAAATTGGTGAATATCTCCCCGTCTCTCTGTGACTCTCTCTGTTCCTCACTTGCTCAATTTGTCCATCTCCGTCCCAGCGAGAAGCATGAAATACTGCAGAATTCTCACCCACTCTCTGAGTCTCTCTCAATCTCTCCCTCTCTCTTTCTCTCTCTCTCTAAATCTCTCAAACTCTCTCTGTCACACACACTGTTGGTTGTGTTCCTCGATTACAGAAATTCTGAAAGCCATGCAAACCAGTAAAATACTTGCAGCGAGTCCCCACAACATGAGGGAGTGGAGAGAGAAAAGGGATGTGTTACCAATCTCACTGTGGACTGTATATCGATTGTGACTGTCTTCAAAACTGCCCATAAGGCTGTTAACACTTCATTGATTCAGATTAAATTAAAACTGACCTGTATTCTCCCCAGTTGCGTTCTGTTAACTCCCCTGGATTCCACAAACACCTGTCTCCACAACTGTCAATCCCTCTCCCCAGCTCTCCCTCTCTCCCTCCCTCATCCCTTGGGAAATAAGGAAAAGCAGGTGACAGAAGTGTTAGTGAGGGATCACTTTGGGACCAGTGACCATAATTCCATTAGTTTTAAGATAGCTATGGGGAATGAAAGGTCTGGCCCAAAGTTTAAAATTCTAAATTGGGGCAAGGCCAATTTTGATGGTATCAGGCAGGAACTTTCAAAAGTGAATTGGGGGAGTCTGTGGGACGGCAAAGGGATGCCTGATAAGTGGCAGGCTTTCAAAAGTGTTTTAACCAGGGTTCAGGGTAAGCACATTCCACTTGGAGTGAAGGGCAAGGCTGGTAGAAGTAGGGAACCCTGGATGACTGGGGTTCTTGAGGTCCTGGTCAAGAAGAAGAAGGAGACCATGACATGCATAGGCAGCTTGATCGAGTGAATCCCTTGAAGAGAATAGGGGTTTAGGAGTAGAGTTGAGAGAAATCAGGGGGGCAAAAAGGGTACACAAGATTGTTTTGGCAGACAAGTCAAAGGAGAATCCAAAGAGCTTCTACAAATACATAAAGACCAAAAGAGTAACTAGGGAGAGAGTTGTGTCTCACTAAGGTCAACAGGGTCATCTATGTCCGGATCCACAAGAGTTGGGGAGATCCTAAATGAATATTCCTCATCATTATTCACTGTTGAGAAAAGTATGGATGTGAGGGAGCTTGGGGAAATAAATAGTGATGTCTTGAGGAATGTACCTATAACGGAGAAGGAGGTGCTGGAAGTCTTAAAGCACATCAAGGTCGATAAATTCCCTGATGAGGTATATCCCAGGACGTTGTGGGAGGCTAGGGAGGAAATTGCGGTTCCCCGAGCAGAGACATTTGAATCATTGATAATCACATGTGAGATGCCTGAAGATTGGAGGGTGGCAAATGTTGTGCCTTTGTTTAAAAAGGGCTGCAGGGAAAAGCCTGGGTGCTACAGGCCGGTGAGCCTCACATCTGTGGTGGGTCAGTTTTTGGAAGGTATTTTGAGAGACAGGATCTATAGGCATTTAGAGACGCATGGACTGATTAGGAACAGTCAGCATGGCTTTGTGAGTGGAAAATCATGTCTCATAAATTTGATTGAGTTTTTTGAAAGGGTAACCAAGGAGGTAGATGAGGGCAGTACAGTTGATGTTGTCTACATGGACTTTAGCAAGGCCTTTGACAAGGTACCTCATGGTAAGTTGTTGAGTAATGTTAAATCTCACGGGATCCAGTCTGAGGTAGCTGAATGGAAACAAAATTGGCTTGCTGACAGAAGACAGAGGGTGGCTGTAAAGGTTTGGTTTTCACACTGGAGGCCTGTGACCAGCGGAGTGCCTCGGGGATTGGTGCTGGGTCCACTGTTATTTGTCATTTATATTAACGATTTAGATGAGAAGATAGGGAGGCATGGTTAGTAAGTTTGCAGATGACACCAAGATTGGTGGCATAGTGGACAGTGAAGAAGGTTACCTCGAAATGCAACGGGATCTTGGTCAATTGGGCCAGTGAGCTGACAAATCGCAGATGGAGTTGAATTTAGATCAATGTAAGGTGATGCATTTTGGTAGATTGTACCAGGGCAGGACTTATTCAGTGAATGGCAGAGCGTTGGATAGAGTGACAGAACAAAGAGATCTCGGGGTTTAAAAAGAAGGGCGGCATGGACAAGTTGGTCCGAAAGGCCTGGTTCCATGCTGTAAACCTCTTCAACTCTGTGACTCTCCCTTAGTCGCCCCGACTGTCCCAGCCTTGCCCTTTTTCTTCCCACCCTCGCCCCCTCTCTCCCTCCCTCGCGCCCTCTCTCCCTCCCTGGCCCCCTCCCTCTCTCCCTCATCCCCTCTCTCCCACTAAGAGGTGATGTGTTTGGATCTGCTGCAGGGTCTGAATTTTCTGAGAAGTCCCATTGTTGTTGAGCTGCAGTAGATTGAGGGATGGAATATTATTTTGGAAATTAAGTAGTTCCAGATTTTTGATTCATGGAATTTTGCAATTTATGCTCATCCATTTTAATCGTTTTCATGAATAGAAATACTTCCGTAAGGAACTCAAGGGCACACTGATCAATGAAACTATTGGGTTGAGTGAAATCTTGTACATTGTGAGTGAAATCTCCATCTCATGGAGCTGCCTCCATCTTTGATTTTGGAAGAGTTTAAAAACAGGAGAAGTTTGATTTAGTTTTAGTTTTTCATGTTTCTTTGTCAGTGAATGATGTGAAATGTCTCGATAGCTCTGTCTTCTATTGAAAAGGAACAAGCGTCAGCTAATTCCTGACATTTAAACAACACAAAAACCCAGCAGAATTCTCTGCTTTTTCCAAAAACAATTGTAAGTTGTCCACATTTGTATGAATCTAGAAATGAACTCCACTGATTTTCTTTCCTGATTGATATGGTTCCTTTGAAGCTGTGTTGCTGCCTCAAACTTTCTGTCAATTTGATCCCTGAATCCTTAAACTCCTGGAAATAATGCAGACACTTTTGATTTCTATATGGTTCGGAAACATAATGTTCTGATGACTGAGTTTCATGGAATTTATTTCCAATTCGAATATCCAATTTACATGCTTATAATTTATTATTGTTGTGTTATTGTATTTAGTTGCATTCTTCCACGATGGTTATTCTCATTCTCAATTTGGATTATTTCATAAATATTGAAGTTATAATTGTGTTTCCTGATCCCATATTGTTGATGTAAATAGTGAAAGACATTGATCCCAGCGCTGATCCTTGTGGAAAACCACTTCTCACCTTCCAGTGTTGTCCAAACCTGTGTGTTTTACCCTCTGTCGCGAATAAAGACATAAAGTCGACTTTAAATACTTAAACACAATGTCCTTTATTCTATAGCTACTTAAACAACAGCAAATACTTGCAATACATAAACCAAATTCTCATTATCTGTTACTTAACCTAACTTAAGGTTGATTTCCACTTGGAATTAAAACCTGGTCAGGATTTTGTTGTTAAATAGAATCAGTCACTTGTTCTCTGCTCCTTCCAGATGTTGTCTCTCCTTGTGAGCTTGGTTCCTGGGTTCTTCACACTGCCTTTCTGAACAGGCTATTTGTGTTAGCAGAGTTCAAATTCCAAACGTTCCTTGGTAACCAGCCCATTCATTAATCTGAACCCCAATTGCATCGTTCGATTAGGCCAATCATATCCAACCAGAATAGCATCATTGGTCACTTGAGGCCTCATCATCTCAGTGCATATTGTTTGCATTCCAATGGTCATATGAGGAAGAGTGTCTCCCAGAAGTCTGTACAGACCTCATCCCTGTTGGACTTTAACCTGGTGTTGTTAAACGTCTTACTGTGTTTACCCCAGTCCAACGCCGGCATCTCCACATCAGACCTCATCCCTGCCAGGGACAAGCTGTTGAATGTGACACCTCCTGTCCTTTGTCAAATTCCAGGCCGCTGACCACAAGGAAATTCAACATAGTGAAAAAAACAACTTTAACCAAGAAGCCAGGTTTGTTGGATTGAAGATCTTTCAGGATATTAAAAGTTAAAACTCCATTCAGCCACAGCAGCAATCAGAGTAAATCCCATTAACTCCGATTCACTGTGTTCTGTCTTTGGAGCCAACTTGTTGTCCACTCTGGTGCTTGTCCTCTTACTCCACTTGCTCTGAGATTACTCACCACTCTGTTAAGTGTTAACTTACTTCAGAAATTTAGAAACTCAAGGTGTCTGACATGAATCATATTAATCTCATCGATTATTCCAGATTATTACTCAAATAATTCAACTAAATCTGTCAAGAATGATCTTAGAACATAGAACTCATCCACTACTCCACCAATCTTGGTGTCATCAGCAAATTTACTGATCCACCCTTCAGCCCCCTCCTCCAAGTCAGTTATAAAAATTACAAATAGCAGAGGACCAAGCACTGATCCCTGTGGCACTCCGCTGGTCACCGGTTTCCAGTCCGAAAATTTTCCAACCACCACCACCCTCTGTCTTCTGTGAGATAGCCAGTTACCTATCCAATCGGCCAAACTTCCCTCTATCCCACACATCCTTACTTTCTTCATCAGCCGACCGTGGAGGACTTTATCAAAAGCCTTACTCAAATCCATGGATATGACATCAACTGCACTACCTTCATCAACACACTTAGTTACCTCCTCAAAAAATTCTATCAAATTTGTGAGGCAAGACTTGCCCTTCACAAATCCATGCTGACTATCCCGGATTAAGCTGCATCTTTCTAAATGGTCGTAAATCCTATCCCTAAGGACCTTTTCCATCAACTTACCGACCACCAAAGTAAGACTAACCGGTCTATAATTACCAGGGTCATTTCTATTCCCTTTCTAAAAAAGAGGAACAACATTCGCCATTCTCCAGTCCTCTGGCACCACCCCCGTGGACAGTGAGGACCCAAAGATCAATGCCAAGGGCTCTGCTATCTCATCCCTTGCCTCCCAAAGAATCCTAGGATATATTTCATCAGGCCCAGGGGACTTATCAACTTTCAGTTTATTCAAAATTGCTAGTACATCTTCCCTCCAAACATCTACTTCCTCCAGCCTATCAGCCTGTGACACCCTCTCTTCCTCAAAAACATGGCCCCTCTCCTTGGTGAACATCGAAGAAAAGTATTCATTCATCACCTCTCCTATCTCTTCTGACTCCATGCACAAATTCCCACGACCGTCCTTGACCGGCCCCAACCTCACCCTGGTCATTCTTTTATTCCTCACATAAGAGTAAAAAGCCTTGGGGTTTTCCTTGATCCGACCCACCACGGACTTCTCATGCCCCCTCCTAGCTCTCCTAAGCCCCTTTTTCAGCTCATTTCTTGCTAACTTGTAACCCTCCATCGAGCCAACTGAACCTTGTTTTCTCAACCTAACATACGCTTCCTTCTTCCTCTTGACAAGACATTCCACCTCTTCTGTGAACCATGGTTCCCTCACTCGGCCATTTCCTCTCTGCCTGGCAGGGACATACCTATCAAGGACACGCAGTATTTGTTCCTTGAAAAAGTTCCACTTATCATTAGTGCCTTTGCCTGACAATTTTTGTTCCCATCCTATGCTTCCTAATTCCCGCCTGATTGGATCATAATTACCTCTCCCCCAATTGTAAACAATGCCCTTCCGTACGGCCCTCACCATCTCCATTGCAATAACAAAAGACACGGAATTGTGGTCACGATATCCAAAGTGCTCTCCCACAACCAAACCAACACTTGTCCCGGTTCATTTCCCAGTACCAAATCCAATGTGGCCCCACCGCTTGTCGGCCTATCCACATATTGTGTCAGGAACCCCTCCTGCACACACTGCACAAAAACTGCCCCATCCAAACTATTCGACCTATAAAGGTTCCAATCAATATTTGGAAGGTTAAAGTCCCCCATGACAACTACCCTGTGACCCCCACTCCTATCCATAATCTGCTTCGCAATTTCTTGCTCCACATCTCTATTACTATTTGGGGGCCTATAGTAAACTCCTAACAACGTGACCGCTCCTTTCCTATTCCTAACCTCAGCCCATATTACCTTTGTAGGCAGATCCCCTTCAAAATGCCTTTCTGCAGCTGTTACACTCTCCTTGATTAACAGTGCCACTCCTCCACCTCTTTTACCAGCTACCCTACACTTACTGAAACATCTATACCCCGGAACTTCCAACAACCATTCCTGTCCTTGTTCTACCCATGTCTCCGTAATGGCCACAACATCGTAGTCCCAAGTACCAATCCACGCCCCAAGTTCACCTACCTTATTTCGGATGCTCCTTGCATTGAAGTAGACACACTTCAACCCACCTTCTTGTCTGCTGGGACCCACCTTTGACCATGATACCCTTCCCAGTACCTCACTGCACTGTGTTAAAGTGGATTGGGGACTGGCTATCCGACAGGAAGCAAAGAGTCGGAATAAATGGGTGTTTTTCCGGTTGGAGGAAGGTAACTAGTGGCGTGCCGCAGGGATCGGTACTCGGGCCGCAACTGTTTACCATTTATATAGATGATCTGGAGGAGGGGACGGAGTGTAGGGTAACGAAGTTTGCAGACGACACAAAGATAAGTGGAAAAGTGAATCGTGTGGAGGACGGAGAAGATCTGCAGAGAGATTTGGACAGGCTGAGTGAGTGGGCGAGGATATGGCAAATGGAGTATAACGTTGATAAATGCGAGGTTATACACTTTGGAGGAAATAATAACAAATGGGATTACTATCTCAATGGAAACAAATTAAAACATGCTACCGTGCAAAGGGACCTGGGGGTCCTTGTGCATGAGACGCAAAAGCCCAGTCTGCAGGTACAACAGGTGATCAAGAAGGCAAATGGGATGTTGGCCTATATTGCGAGGGGGATAGAATATAAAAGCAGGGATGTCTTGATGCACCTGTACAGGGCATTGGTGAGGCCGCAGCTGGAATACTGTGTGCAGTATTGGTCCCCTTATATGAGGAAGGATATATTGGCATTGGAGGGAGTGCAGAGAAGGTTCACCAGGTTGATACCGGAGATGAGGGGTTTGGATTATGAGGAGAGGCTGAGGAGATTGGGTTTGTACTCGTTGGAGTTTAGAAGGATGAGGGGGGATCTTATGGAGACTTATAAGATAATGCGGGGGCTGGATAGGGTGGAGGCGGAGAGATTCTTTCCACTTAGTAAGGAAGTTAAAACTAGAGGACACAGCCTCAAAATAAAGGGGGGTCGGTTTAAGACAGAGTTGAGGAGGAACTTCTTCTCCCAGAGGGTGGTGAATCTCTGGAATTCTCTGCCCACTGAGGTGGTGGAGGCTACCTCGCTGAATATGTTTAAAGCGCGGATGGATGGATTCCTGATCGGTAAGGGAATTAAGGGTTATGGGGATCAGGCGGGTAAGTGGTACTGATCCACGTCAGATCAGCCATGATCTTATTGAATGGCGGGGCAGGCTCGAGGGGCTAGATGGCCTACTCCTGCTCCTATTTCTTATGTTCTTATGCACTCACTGACCTCTGGACTACAACTCCTTTTCCCATCCCCCTGAAAAATTAGTTTAAACCCCCCCCCCGAAGAGCCGTAGCAAATGTCCCTCCCAGGATATTGGTCCCCCTCTGGTTCAGGTGCACCCCGTCCTGTTGGTACAGGTCCCACCTTCCCCAGAAAGTGTTCCAATTATCCACATAGCTGAAACCCTCCCTCCTACACCACCCTGCATCCATGTGTTTAACTACACTCTCTCCCTGTTCCTCAACTCGCTATCCCGTGGCACCGGCAACATACCAGAGATGACAACCTGTTTTGTCCTGGCTCTCAGCTTCCACCCAAGCTCCCTGAATTCCTGTTTTAAGTCCCCGTCCCCTCTCTTACCGATGTCTTTGGTGTCGACGTGCACCACGACTTGTGACTGTTCCCCCTCCCCCTTTGGAATCCTGAAGACACGGTCGGAGATGTCACGGACCCTGGCATCCGGGAGGCAACATACCATCCGTGAGTCACTCTTGTTGCCACAGAACCTCCTATCTATCCCTCGAACAAACGAGGCCCCAATAACTATAGCTCTACCGCTCTCCCCCTTTCCCTTCTGAGCCACAGGGACGGACTCAGCGCTGGCGATCTGGTCACTGCGGCTCACCACTGGTAGGTCGCCCCCCTCACCTGTATCCAAAGTGGAATACTTGTTGCTAAGGGGAACGACCACAGGGGATCCCCGCACCGACTGCTTCCTCCCAGCCCCTCTCACTGTCACCCATCTATTTTCATTCCCTGGAGCAACTATATCCCTGAAGCTTGTGTCTATGGCCCTCTCTGCCTCCCTGATGACCCTAAGCTCATCCAACTCCAGCTCCCTAACGCGGTCTTGGAGGAGCTGCAGATGGGTGCACCTCCCACAGGTGTAATCAGCAGGGACACTGACGGTGTCCCTCACCTCAAACATTCTGCAGGAGGAACATTGCACTGCCTTCACTTCCATCCCCTCCATATAACTTACTGCTACAAAGAAAAAGAATTGCTCCAATGGAACACTGAACCCTTTTTCCCCTTCCTCAGAGTGCACTGGGAAAGAACAAGGATTCAAAATTGAAGGGTAACAGAATGAATTTTAACCTGTCCTGTGTCGCCCGCTTCCGCCTAAGCCCTGCGAGCCAAAGCCCTTCCAGCTCTCACTCTGCTTCCCACTCAGTCCACTGCCCGCTCCCGACGCTGCCCGCTGTAGAGTGCGGCCGGCTTTTTATGTTCCAGTCGAACAAAGAGGTCGAACCCCCCCAGGGAACGGACTTTTATACGAAGAACTCAACCTCCCAGTGAATATGTGCTGAGCTCTCTTTATCACAGCCTGTGTTACTTGATTTGTTTGACTCTTTTGGAGTTGGTTCAATTCTTCATGTTCAGACTGTTGATGTTGAGACTGGACCATTGATCTTTGGAATGTTGTTTCTTTCCTGATTTAAACACAATAATAACACAAACCATCTCCTGCTTTCCAATCCTGTGGTTAACTTCTGATGCTGTGATGGTTAAGAAGGCAGACATGACAGTTGTCTTTATTAGCCGAGTTGTAGGAGATAGGAGCAGGCAGGTTGTGATGGAGCTGTATAAAACCCTCATTGAGCCTCAGCTGGAGGACAGTGAGGAGTTCCAGTGGCCTCACTAGAAGAAGGATGTGATTTCCCAGTGAGGGACGGAAGAGGGATTCACCGGGATGTTTCCTGGGCTGGAGTGTTTCTGCAGTGAAGACAGGATGGTGAGGCTGGGGTTGTTTTCTTCAGAACAGTGAACGCGGAGCGTGGACCTCATTGTGGTTACAAAATAATGAGGGACAAAGATAGGAGAGTTAAGAAGAAACTTTTTCCTCTTAGCAGAGAGGTCAATATCCAGGAGCAGTGGATTTAGGGTGGATTTGAGGGGAACATTAACGTTCCATAGTCATGTCAGAAATCCTGCTGGCCATCCTGCACAGCAGGATCCCACAGACACGCCAATCGCAACGTGTTAGCAGCCAGATAGAAAACAAAAGAGTAGATGTGAATTGATGAAAGGATAAAACACAACAGCACGGATTCACCCCCAGTTACAGAGTCGCTGTTTATACATCCAACCTATGGGAGGATGTGATTGAGGTTCCTTATCCAAATTCAAGAAAGGCATTGATTCAGAAGGGAAAATAATCAGAGTATGAAAATAAACTGGTGTGGAAGGTTAAAATGGGCAGGATGGAGAGATGCTTCAGCGTGATTTGGATAGGGTGTGTCTGTGGGCATCTGCATGGAAGATGCAGTATAATGTGACTCAGTGTGAGGTGATCCACTTTGGCAGCAATAATAAGAACACAGGTTATTACTTGAACGGATGTAAATTGAGAGCTGGATACTCAGCGAGACCTTGGTGTCCTCATGCATCAGTCACTGAAAGTAAGCAAGCAGGCACAGCAGGCAGTAACAAAGGCAAATGGGATGTTGGCCTTCACAGCGAGAGGATTTGAGGAGAGAAATAGGGATGTTTTGCTGCATTTGTCGAGGGCATTGGAGTTTTATAGAACATAGAACAGTACAGCCCAGAACAGGCCCTTCGGCCCACGATGTTGTGCCGAGCTTTATGTGAAACCAAGATCAAGCTATCCCACTCCCTATCATCCTGGTGTGCTCCATGTGCCTATCCAATAACCGCTTAAATGTTCCTAAAGTGTCTGACTCCACTATCACTGCAGGCAGTCCATTCCACACCCCAACCACTCTCTGCGTAAAGAACCTATCTCTGATATCCTTCCTATATCTCCCACCACGAACCCTATAGTTATGCCCCCTTGTAATAGCTCCATCCACTCGAGGAAATAGTCTTTGAACGTTCACCCTATCTATCCCCTTCATCATTTTATAAACCTCTATTAAGTCTCCCCTGAGCCTCCGCCGCTCCAGAGAGAATAGCCCTCGCTCCCTCACCCTTTCCTCATAAGACCTACCCTCCAAACCAGGCAGCATCCTGGTAAATCTCCTCTGCACTCGTTCCAGCGCTTCCACATCCTTTTATAGTGAGGTGACCAGAACTGCACACAATATTCCAAATGTGGTCTCACCGAGGTCCTGTACAGTTGCAGCATAACCCCACGGCTCTTAAACTCCAACCCCCTGTTAATAAAAGCTAACACACTATAGGCCTTCTTCACGGCTCAATTCAATTGAGTGGCAACGTTTAGAGATCTGTGGATATGGACCGCAAGATCTCTCTGTTCCTCTACAATCTTCAGAACCCTACCATCCTCAAGGATGACTCTAAATAGTGACACAATCCCCAAGGATCTCTCTAAATAGTGACACAATCCCCAAGGATCACTCTAAATAGTGACACAATCCCCAAGGATCACTCTAAATAATGACACAATCCCCAAGGATCACTCTAAATAGTGACACAATCCCCAAGGATCACTCTAAATACTGACACAATCCCCAAGGGTCACTCCAAATAGTGACACAATCCCCAAGGGTCACTCCAAATAGTGACACAATCCCTAAGGATCACTCTAAATAGTGACACAATCCACAAGGATGACACTAAATAGTGATACAATCCCCAAGGATCACGCTAAATAGTGACACAATCCCCAAGGATCACTATAAATAGTGACAAAGGCCAAAGGATCTCTCTAAATAGTGACACAATCCCCAAGGATCACTCTAAATCGTGACACAATCCCCAAGGATCACTCTAAATAGTTACACAATCCCCAAGAATCACTCTAAATAGTGACACAATCCCCAAGGATCACTCTAAATACTGACACAATCCCCAAGGGTCACTCCAAATAGTGACACAATCCCCAAGGGTCACTCCAAATAGTGACACAATCCCTAAGGATCACTCTAAATAGTGACACAATCCACAAGGATGACACTAAATAGTGATACAATCCCCAAGGATCACGCTAAATAGTGACACAATCCCCAAGGATCACTATAAATAGTGACAAAGGCCAAAGGATCTCTCTAAATAGTGACACAATCCCCAAGGATCACTCTAAATCGTGACACAATCCCCAAGGATCACTCTAAATAGTTACACAATCCCCAAGAATCACTCTAAATAGTGACACAATCCCCAAGGATCACTCTAAATAGTGACACAGACCCCAAGGATCACTCTAAATAGTGACACAATCCCCAAGGATCACTCTAAATAGTGACACAATCCCCAAGGATCACTCTAAATAGTGAAAGAATAGCCAAGGATCACACAAACAAGTGACACAATACCCAAGGAACACTCGAAATAGTGACACAATCCTCAAGGATCACACTAAATAATGACACAATCCCCAGGGATCACTCTAAATACTGACACAATCCCCAAGGATCTCTCTAAATAGTGACACAATCCCCAAGGATCACTCTAAATAGTGACACAATCCCCAAGGATCTTCTCTAAATAGTGACACAATCCCCAAGGATCACTCCAAATAGTGACACAATCCCCAAGGACCACTCAAAATAGTGACACAATCCCCAAGGATCACTCAAAATAGTGACACAATCCCCAAGGATCACTCTAAATAGTGACACAATCCCAAAGGATCACTCAAAATAGCGACACAATCCACAAGGATCACTCCAAATAGTGACACAATCTCCAAGGATCACCCTAAATATTGACACAATGCCCAAGGATCACTCTAAATCATGACAGAATCCTCGAGGATCATTCAAAATAGTGACACAATGCCCAAGGATCACTCCAAATAGTGACACAATCCTCAAGGGTCACACTAAATACTGACACAATCCCCAAGGATCTCCCTAAACAGTGACACAATCCCCAAGGATAAGTCCAAATAGTGGCACAATCCCCAAGGATCACTCTAAATATTAACAAAATCCCCAAGGATCTCTCTAAATAGTGACACAATTCCCAAGGATCACTCTAAATAGTTACACAATCCCCAACGATAACACTAAATGGTGAGACAATCCCCAAGGATCACACTAAAAAGTGACACAGTTCCCAAGGATCACATTAAATAGTGACACAATCCCCAAGGATCACTACAAATAGTGACACAATCCCCGAGGATCACTCTCAATAGTGACACAATCCCCAAGGATCACTCTAATTAGTGACACAATCCGCAAGGATCACTCAAAATAGTGACACAATCCCCAAGGATCACTCTAAATAGTGACACAATCCCCAAGGATCTTCTCTAAATAGTGACACAATCCCCAAGGATCACTACAAATAGTGACACAATCCCCAAGGATCACTCAAAATAGTGACACATTCCCCAAGGATCACTCAAAATAGTGACACATTCCCCAAGGATCACTCAAAATAGTGACACAATCCCCAAGGCCACTCTTAATAGTGACTCAATGCACAAGGATCACTCTAAATAGTGACACAATCCCCAAGGATCACTCTAAATAGTGACACAATCCCCAAGGATCACTCAAAATAGTGACACAATCCCCAAGGATCACTCCAAATAGTGACACAATCTCCAAGGATCACCCTAAATATTGACACAATGCCAAGGATCACTCTAAATCATGACAGGATCCTCGAGGATCATTCAAAATAGTGACATAATGCCCAAGGATCACTCCAAATAGTGACACTATCCCCAAGGGTCACACTAAATACTGACACAATCCCCAAGGATCTCCCTAAACAGTGACACAATCCAGAAGGATAACTCCAAATAGTGGCACAATCCCCAAGGATCACTCTAAGTATTGACACAATCCCCAAGGATCACTCTAAATAGTGACACAATCCCCAAGGATCACTCTAAATAGTTACCCAATCCCCATGGAACACTCTAAATAGTGACACAATCCCCAAGGATCTCTCAAAATACTGTCACAATCCCCCCGGATCACTCTTATTAGTGACACAATCCCCAAGATTTCTCTAAATAGTGACACAATCCCCAAGGATCACTCTAAATAGTGACACAATCCCCAAGGATCACTCTAAATAGTTACACAATCCCCAAGGATCACTCTAAATGGTGAGACATTCCCCAAGGATCACTCTAAATAGTGACACAGACCCCAAGGATCACTCTAAATATTGACACAATCCCCAAGGATCACTCTAAATAGTGACAAAATTCCCAAGGATCACTCTAAATAGAGACACAATCCCCAAGGATCACCAAAAAAAGTGACACAATACCCAAGGAACACTCGAAATAGTGAGACAATCCTCAAGGATCACTCGAAATAATGACACAATCCCCAGGGATCACTCTAAATAGGGACACAATCCCCAAGGATCACTCTAAATACTGACACAATCCCCAAGGATCTCTCGAAATAGTGACACAATCCCCAAGGATCACTCTAAATAGTGACACAATCCCCAAGGTCACTCTTAATAGTGACTCAATGCACACGGATCACTCGAAATAGAGACACAATCCCCAAGGATCACTCTAAATAGTGACACAATCCCCAAGGATCACTCCAAATAGTGACACAATCCCCAAGGATCACCCTAAGTATCGACACAATGCCCAATGATCACTCTACATAGTGACACAGTCCCCAAGGATAACTCCAAATAGTGACACAATCCCCAAGGATCACTCTAAATAGTGACTCAATCCACAAGAATCCCTCTAAATAGTGATACAATCCCCAAGGATCACTCAAAATAGTGACACAATCCCCAAGGTCACCCTAAATAATGTCGCAATGCCCAAGGATCACTCTAAATAGTGACACAATCCCCATGGATCACTCTAAATAGTGACACAATCCCCAAGGATCACTCTAAATAGTTACACAATCCCCAAGGATCTCTCTAAATAGTGACACAATCCCCAAGGATCACTCTAAATAGTGACACAATCCCCAAGGATCACTCTAAACAGTGACACAATACCCAAGGATCACTCTAAATACTGACACAATCCCCATGGATCACTCTAAATAGTGACGCAGTCCCCAAGGATCTCTCTAAATAGTGACACAATCCCTAAGGATCACTCTAAATAGTGACACAATCCCCAAGGATCACTCGAAATAGTGACACAATCCCCAAGAATCACTCTAAATACTGACAAAATCCCCAAGAATCTCTCTAAATACTGACACAATCCCCAAGAATCACTCTAAATAGTGACACAATCCCCATGGATCACTCGAAATAGTGACACAATCCCCACGGATCACTCTAAATAGTGACACAATCCCCAAGGATCACTCTAAACAGTGACACAATCCCCATGGATCTCTCAAAATACTGACACAATCCCCAAGGATCACTCTAAATAGTGACACAATCCCCAAGGATCTCTCTAAATAGTGACACAATCCCCTAGGATCACTCTAAATAGTGACACAATCCCCAAGGATCTCTCTAAATAGTGACACAATCCACAAGGATCTCTCTAAATAGTTACACAATCCCCAAGGATCACTCTAAATAGTGAGACAATCCCCAAGGATCACTCTAAATAGTGACACAATCCCCAAGGGTCACTCCAAATAGTGACAATCCCCAAGGATCACTCTAAATAGTGACACAATCCACAAGGATGAATCTAAATAGTGACACAATCCCCAAGGACCACTATAGATAGTGACACAGGTGCAAGGATCTCTCTAAATAGTGACACAATCCACAAGGATCACTCTAAATCGTGACACAATCTCCAAGGATCACTCTAAATAGTTACACAATCCCCAAGGATCACTCTAAATAGTTAGACAATCCCCAAGGATCACTCTAAATAGTTACACAATCCCCAAGGATCTCTCTAAATAGTGACACAATACCCAACGATCACTCTAAATGCTGACACAATCCCCAAGAATCACTCTAAATGCTGCCACGTTCCCCAAGGAACACTTTAAATAGTGACACATTCCCCAAGGATCACTCAAAATAGTGACACAATCCCCAAGGTCACTCTACATAGTGACTCAATGCACAAGGATCACTCTAAATAGTGTCACAATCCCCAAGGGTCACTCTAAATAGTGTCACAATCCCCAAGGATCACTCTAAATAGTGACACAAACCCCAATGATCACTCGAAATAGTGACGCAAAACCCAAGGATCACTCTAAATAGTGACACAATCCCCATGGATCACTCTAAATAGTGACACAATCCCCAAGGTTCACTCAAAATAATGACACAATCCCCAAGGTCAGTCTAAATAGTGACTCAATGCACAAGGATCACTCGAAATAGTGACACAATCCCCAAGGATCACTATAAATAGTGACACAATCCCCAAGAATCACTCTTAGCAGTGACACAATACCCAAGGATCACTCAAAATAGTGACACATTCCCCAAGGATCACTCAAAATAGTGACACAAACCCCAATGATCACTCGAAATAGTGACGCAAAACCCAAGGATCACTCTAAATAGTGACACAATCCCCATGGATCACTCTAAATAGTGACACAATCCCCAAGGTTCACTCAAAATAATGACACAATCCCCAAGGTCAGTCTAAATAGTGACTCAATGCACAAGGATCACTCGAAATAGTGACACAATCCCCAAGGATCACTATAAATAGTGACACAATCCCCAAGAATCACTCTTAGCAGTGACACAATCCCCAAGGATCACTCAAAATAGTGACACATTCCCCAAGGATCACTCAAAATAGTGACACAATCCCCAAGGCCACTCTTAATAGTGACTCAATGCACAAGGATCACTCTAAATAGTGACACAATCCCCAAGGATCACTCTAAATAGTGACACAATCCCCAAGGATCACTCAAAATAGTGACACAATCCCCAAGGATCACTCCAAATAGTGACACAATCTCCAAGGATCACCCTAAATATTGACACAATGCCAAGGATCACTCTAAATCATGACAGGATCCTCGAGGATCATTCAAAATAGTGACATAATGCCCAAGGATCACTCCAAATAGTGACACTATCCCCAAGGGTCACACTAAATACTGACACAATCCCCAAGGATCTCCCTAAACAGTGACACAATCCAGAAGGATAACTCCAAATAGTGGCACAATCCCCAAGGATCACTCTAAGTATTGACACAATCCCCAAGGATCACTCTAAATAGTGACACAATCCCCAAGGATCACTCTAAATAGTTACCCAATCCCCATGGAACACTCTAAATAGTGACACAATCCCCAAGGATCTCTCAAAATACTGTCACAATCCCCCCGGATCACTCTTATTAGTGACACAATCCCCAAGATTTCTCTAAATAGTGACACAATCCCCAAGGATCACTCTAAATAGTGACACAATCCCCAAGGATCACTCTAAATAGTTACACAATCCCCAAGGATCACTCTAAATGGTGAGACATTCCCCAAGGATCACTCTAAATAGTGACACAGACCCCAAGGATCACTCTAAATATTGACACAATCCCCAAGGATCACTCTAAATAGTGACAAAATTCCCAAGGATCACTCTAAATAGAGACACAATCCCCAAGGATCACCAAAAAAAGTGACACAATACCCAAGGAACACTCGAAATAGTGAGACAATCCTCAAGGATCACTCGAAATAATGACACAATCCCCAGGGATCACTCTAAATAGGGACACAATCCCCAAGGATCACTCTAAATACTGACACAATCCCCAAGGATCTCTCGAAATAGTGACACAATCCCCAAGGATCACTCTAAATAGTGACACAATCCCCAAGGTCACTCTTAATAGTGACTCAATGCACACGGATCACTCGAAATAGAGACACAATCCCCAAGGATCACTCTAAATAGTGACACAATCCCCAAGGATCACTCCAAATAGTGACACAATCCCCAAGGATCACCCTAAGTATCGACACAATGCCCAATGATCACTCTACATAGTGACACAGTCCCCAAGGATAACTCCAAATAGTGACACAATCCCCAAGGATCACTCTAAATAGTGACTCAATCCACAAGAATCCCTCTAAATAGTGATACAATCCCCAAGGATCACTCAAAATAGTGACACAATCCCCAAGGTCACCCTAAATAATGTCGCAATGCCCAAGGATCACTCTAAATAGTGACACAATCCCCATGGATCACTCTAAATAGTGACACAATCCCCAAGGATCACTCTAAATAGTTACACAATCCCCAAGGATCTCTCTAAATAGTGACACAATCCCCAAGGATCACTCTAAATAGTGACACAATCCCCAAGGATCACTCTAAACAGTGACACAATACCCAAGGATCACTCTAAATACTGACACAATCCCCATGGATCACTCTAAATAGTGACGCAGTCCCCAAGGATCTCTCTAAATAGTGACACAATCCCTAAGGATCACTCTAAATAGTGACACAATCCCCAAGGATCACTCGAAATAGTGACACAATCCCCAAGAATCACTCTAAATACTGACAAAATCCCCAAGAATCTCTCTAAATACTGACACAATCCCCAAGAATCACTCTAAATAGTGACACAATCCCCATGGATCACTCGAAATAGTGACACAATCCCCACGGATCACTCTAAATAGTGACACAATCCCCAAGGATCACTCTAAACAGTGACACAATCCCCATGGATCTCTCAAAATACTGACACAATCCCCAAGGATCACTCTAAATAGTGACACAATCCCCAAGGATCTCTCTAAATAGTGACACAATCCCCTAGGATCACTCTAAATAGTGACACAATCCCCAAGGATCTCTCTAAATAGTGACACAATCCACAAGGATCTCTCTAAATAGTTACACAATCCCCAAGGATCACTCTAAATAGTGAGACAATCCCCAAGGATCACTCTAAATAGTGACACAATCCCCAAGGGTCACTCCAAATAGTGACAATCCCCAAGGATCACTCTAAATAGTGACACAATCCACAAGGATGAATCTAAATAGTGACACAATCCCCAAGGACCACTATAGATAGTGACACAGGTGCAAGGATCTCTCTAAATAGTGACACAATCCACAAGGATCACTCTAAATCGTGACACAATCTCCAAGGATCACTCTAAATAGTTACACAATCCCCAAGGATCACTCTAAATAGTTAGACAATCCCCAAGGATCACTCTAAATAGTTACACAATCCCCAAGGATCTCTCTAAATAGTGACACAATACCCAACGATCACTCTAAATGCTGACACAATCCCCAAGAATCACTCTAAATGCTGCCACGTTCCCCAAGGAACACTTTAAATAGTGACACATTCCCCAAGGATCACTCAAAATAGTGACACAATCCCCAAGGTCACTCTACATAGTGACTCAATGCACAAGGATCACTCTAAATAGTGTCACAATCCCCAAGGGTCACTCTAAATAGTGTCACAATCCCCAAGGATCACTCTAAATAGTGACACAAACCCCAATGATCACTCGAAATAGTGACGCAAAACCCAAGGATCACTCTAAATAGTGACACAATCCCCATGGATCACTCTAAATAGTGACACAATCCCCAAGGTTCACTCAAAATAATGACACAATCCCCAAGGTCAGTCTAAATAGTGACTCAATGCACAAGGATCACTCGAAATAGTGACACAATCCCCAAGGATCACTATAAATAGTGACACAATCCCCAAGAATCACTCTTAGCAGTGACACAATACCCAAGGATCAGTCTAAATAGTGACACAATCCCCAAAAATCACTCTAAACAGTGACACAGTACCCAAGGATCACTCGAAATAGTGACAATTCCCAAGGATCACTATAAATAGTGACACAACCCCAAGGATCACTCTAAATAGTGACACAATCCCCAAGAATCACTCTAAACAGTGACACAATACCCAAGGATCACTCTAAATAGTGACACAATCCCCATGGATCACTCTAAATAGTGACACAATCCCCAAGGATCACTTAAAATAGTGCAACAATGCCCAAAAATCACTCTAAACAGTGACACAATATCCAAGGATCACTCTACATAGTGACACAATCCCCAAGGATCACTCTAAATAGTGACACAATCCCCAAGGGTCACTCCAAATAGTGACAATCCCCAAGGATCACTCTAAATAGTGACACAATCCACAAGGATGAATCTAAATAGTGACACAATCCCCAAGGACCACTATAGATAGTGACACAGGTGCAAGGATCTCTCTAAATAGTGACACAATCCACAAGGATCACTCTAAATCGTGACACAATCTCCAAGGATCACTCTAAATAGTTACACAATCCCCAAGGATCACTCTAAATAGTTAGACAATCCCCAAGGATCACTCTAAATAGTTACACAATCCCCAAGGATCTCTCTAAATAGTGACACAATACCCAACGATCACTCTAAATGCTGACACAATCCCCAAGAATCACTCTAAATGCTGCCACGTTCCCCAAGGAACACTTTAAATAGTGACACATTCCCCAAGGATCACTCAAAATAGTGACACAATCCCCAAGGTCACTCTACATAGTGACTCAATGCACAAGGATCACTCTAAATAGTGTCACAATCCCCAAGGGTCACTCTAAATAGTGTCACAATCCCCAAGGATCACTCTAAATAGTGACACAAACCCCAATGATCACTCGAAATAGTGACGCAAAACCCAAGGATCACTCTAAATAGTGACACAATCCCCATGGATCACTCTAAATAGTGACACAATCCCCAAGGATCTCTCTAAATAATGACACAATCCCCAAGGATCACTCTAAATAGTGACACAATCCCCAAGGTCACTCTGAATACTGACACAATCCCCAAGGATCACTCTGAATAGTGACACAATCACCAAGAATCACTCTAAACAGTGACACAATACCCAGGGATCACTCTAAATAGTGACACAATCCCCATGGATCACTCTAAATAGTGACACAATCCCCAAGGTCACTCTAAATAGTGACTCAATGCACAAGGATCACTTGAAATAGTGACACAATCCCCAAGGATCACTCTAAATAGTGACACAATCCCCAAGGATCACTTAAAATAGTGAAACAATCCCCAAAAATCACTCCAAACAGTGACACAATATCCAAGGATCACTCTAAATAGTGACACAATCCCCAAGGATCACTCTCAATAGTGACACAATCCCCAAGGATCACTCAAAATAGTGACACAATCCCCAATGATCACTCTAAATAGTGACACAATCCCCAAGGATCACTCCAAATAGTGACTCAATCTCCAAGGATCACTCTAAATGCTGCCACATTCCCCAAGGAACACTTTAAATAGTGACACATTCCCCAAGGATCACTCAAAATAGTGACACAATCCCCAAGGTCACTCTAAATAGTGACTCAATGCACAAGGATCACTCTAAATAGTGTCACAATCCCCAAGGATCACTCTAAATAGTGTCATATTCCCCAAGGATCACTCTAAATAGTGACACAAACCCCAATGATCACTCTAAATAGTGACGCAATACCCAAGGATCACTCTAAATAGTGACACAATCCCCAAGGATCACTATAAATAGTGACACAATCCCCAAGAATCACTCTAAAAAGTGACACAATACCCAAGGATCACTCTGAATAGTGACACAGTCCCCAAGGATCACTCTAAATAGTGTCACAATCCCCAAGGATCACTCTAAATAATGTCACAATCCCCATGGATCACTCTAAATAGTGACACAAACCCCAAGGATCACTCTAAATAGTGACACAATCCCCAAGAATGACTCTAAATAGTGACACAATCCCCCAGGATCACTCTAAATGTTGACACAACCCCAAGGTCACTCTAAATAATGACACAATCCCCAAGGACCACTCTAAATAGTGACACAATCCCCAAGGGTCACTCCAAATAGTGACACAATCCCCAGGGATCACTCGAAATACTGACACAATCCCCAAGGATCAATCTAAATAGTGACACATTCCCCAAAGATCTCTCCAATGGTGACACCATCCCCAAGGATCACTCTAAATAGTGCCACAATACCCAAGGATCACTCTAAATAGTGACACAAACCCCAAGGATCACTCTAAATAGTGACACAATCCCCAAGGATCACTCTAAATAGTGGCACAATCCCCAAGGGTCACTCTAAATAGTGCCACAATACCCAAGGATTACTCTAAATAGTGACACAAACCCCAAGGATCACTCTAAATAGTGACACAATCCCCAAGGGTCACTCTAAATAGTGCCACAATACCCAAGGATCACTCTAAATAGTGACACAAACCGCAAGGATCAATCTAAATAGTGACACAATCCCCAAGGATCACTCTAAATAGTGACACAAACCCCAAGGATCATTCTAAATAGTGACACAATCCCCAAGGATCACTCTAAATAGTGACACAATCCCCAAGGATCACTCTAAATAGTGACACAATCCCCAAGGGTCACTCTAAATAGTGCCACAATACCCAAGGATCACTCTAAATAGTGACACAAACCCCAAGGTCACTCTAAATAGTGACTCAATGCACAAGGATCACTCTAAATAGTGTCACAATCCCCAAGGATCACTCTAAATAGTGTCATATTCCCCAAGGATCACTCTAAATAGTGACACAATCCCCAAGGATCACTATAAATAGTGACACAATCCCCAAGAATCACTCTAAAAAGTGACACAATACCCAAGGATCACTCTGAATAGTGACACAGTCCCCAAGGATCACTCTAAATAGTGTCACAATCCCCAAGGATCACTCTAAATAATGTCACAATCCCCATGGATCACTCTAAATAGTGACACAAACCCCAAGGATCACTCTAAATAGTGACACAATCCCCAAGAATGACTCTAAATAGTGACACAATCCCCCAGGATCACTCTAAATGTTGACACAACCCCAAGGTCACTCTAAATAATGACACAATCCCCAAGGATCACTCTAAATAGTGACACAATCCCCAAGGGTCACTCCAAATAGTGACACAATCCCCAGGGATCACTCGAAATACTGACACAATCCCCAAGGATCAATCTAAATAGTGACACATTCCCCAAAGATCTCTCCAATGGTGACACCATCCCCAAGGATCACTCTAAATAGTGCCACAATACCCAAGGATCACTCTAAATAGTGACACAAACCCCAAGGATCACTCTAAATAGTGACACAATCCCCAAGGATCACTCTAAATAGTGGCACAATCCCCAAGGGTCACTCTAAATAGTGCCACAATACCCAAGGATTACTCTTAATAGTGACACAAACCCCAAGGATCACTCTAAATAGTGACACAATCCCCAAGGATCACTCTAAATAGTGACACAATCCCCAAGGGTCACTCTAAATAGTGCCACAATACCCAAGGATCACTCTAAATAGTGACACAAACCGCAAGGATCAATCTAAATAGTGACACAATCCCCAAGGATCACTCTAAATAGTGACACAAACCCCAAGGATCATTCTAAATAGTGACACAATCCCCAAGGATCACTCTAAATAGTGACACAATCCCCAAGGATCACTCTAAATAGTGACACAATCCCCAAGGGTCACTCTAAATAGTGCCACAATACCCAAGGATCACTCTAAATAGTGACACAAACCCCAAGGATCACTCTAAATAGTGACACAATCCCCAAGGATCACTCTAAATAGTGACACAAACCCCAAGGATCACTCTAAATAGTGACACAATCCCCAAGGATCACTCTAAATAGTGACACAAACCCCAAGGATCACTCTAAATAGTGACACAATCCCCAAGGATCACTCTAAATAGTGACACAATCCCCAAGGATCACTATAAATAGTGACACTTTCCCCAATGATCACTCTAAATAGTGACACAATCCCCAAGGTCACTCTGAATAGTGACACAATCCCCAAGGATCACTCTGAATAGTGACACAATCCCCAAGGATCACTCTGAATAGTGACACAATCCCCAAGGATCACTCTAAATAATGACACAATCCCCAAGGATCACTCTAAATAGTGACACAAACCCCAAGGATCACTCTAAATAGTGACACAATCCCCAAGGATCACTCTAAATAGTGACACAATCCCCAAGGATCACTATAAATAGTGACACTTTCCCCAATGATCACTCTAAATAGTGACACAATCCCCAAGGTCACTCTGAATAGTGACACAATCCCCAAGGATCACTCTGAATAGTGACACAATCCCCAAGGATCACTCTGAATAGTGACACAATCCCCAAGGATCACTCTAAATAATGACACAATCCCCAAGGATCACTCTAAATAGTGACACAATCCCCAAGAATCACCCCAGATAGTGACACAATCCTCAAGGTTCACTCTAAACAGTCACCAACTCACGTACACACACCCTCACCAACTCGCGTACACTCACACACCCCCTCACCAACTCACGTACACTCACACACACCCTCACCAACTCACGTACACTCACAAACACACCCTCACCAACTCATGTACACTCACACACACACCCTCACCAACTCACGTACACTCACACACACACCCTCACCAACTCGCGTACACTCACTCACACACCCTCACCAACTCACGTACTCTCACACACACACATCCTCACCAACTCGCGTGCACTCACACACACTCCCTCACGTACTCGCGTACACTCACACACACACCCTCACCAACTCACGTACACTCACACACCCTCACCAACTCATGTACACTCACACACACCCTCACCTACTCACGTACACTCACACACACCCTCACCAACTCATGTACACTCACACACACACCCTCACCAACTCATGTACACTCACACACACACCCTCACCAACTCACTTACACACACACACACCCTCATCAACTCACGTACACTCACACACACCCTCACCAACTCACGTACACTCACACACACCCTCACCAACTCACGTACACTCACACACACACACCCTCACCACCTCACGTACACTCACACACACGCTCACCAATTTACGTACACTCACACACACCCTCACCAACTCACGAACACTCACGCACACACCCTCACCAACTCACGTACACTCACACACCCTCACCAACTCACGTACACTCACGCACACACCCTCACCAACTCACGTACACTCACACACACACCCTCACCAACTCACGTACACTCACACACGCACCCTCACCAACTCACGTACACTCACACACACCCTCACCAACTCGCGTACACTCACACACACCCTCACCAACTCACGTACACTCACACACACACCCTCACCAACTCACGTACACTCTCCCACACACACATTTACACAATATTACACACTCACACACTCTCTCACACACACTTACACAAACTCACACTCTCACATGACTCATACACCCTCTCAAATGCACATTCAGGAATTTGTATATCCTCACTGTCCTAAACACACTCTCTCACACACTCTCACACAAACACACACTCACATTCTCTGGTACACACACTAACATACATGCGCACAATCACAAGCTGTCTCTCGTGGACCCGCTCACAGACAGACACACTCTAATCTTCAATCTTCCATGACAAAAACACCCACAAACACAGACACTATCAAGCACTCTCAGACCTGACACAATCCGCACGCCCTCTGCCTCCCTGTGTCACCCTCACACACTCCCACACTCTCGCTCCCTCTGTCACACTCCCTCTCTTTATATACTGCATGCACCCACACACACAAAAACACACATGCAAACTCACACACTTGCACGCTCACACGCTTGCACACTCACACTTCTCACACACTCTTTCACACAATCCCTCTGTAACATTCACTCCCTCACTCACACTTTCCTCTCACAAACTCCCACTCCCACTCACTCCCTCCCTCTGCCCCACAACACAGCTTCTCTCAGGCCACTTCATATCACTGATCCTTCTCTCCCCAACTCTCACCCCTTCTCTTTATCTGACCCCACTTCTGTCTCTCTCACCCCACCCAATTCTCCCCCTCAGCCCATCTCTATTCTGTGTCTCTCACTCTCTCAGTCCACACGCACACCTCTCTCTCTCATTCGCACTGCATCTCCCACTCACCTCATTTGTCTTCCTCGACCTCTTACCCACTCTGTATCCATCACTCTCTCTGCCCATTTTTCTCCCTCTCTCTCACCACAGTTCCCTCTTTCCTGTTGGACCTTCTCCTCCATTTCTCTTGCCAATGTCATCACATCTTGTCTAAAGTGTGTGACCCAGAACAGGACACAATACTCCAGCTGATCTATTTAATGTGAACACAGCACCGGGTCCATTACGATGGAGCTGTCTTCCTCTGAGTTTCAGTTACTATTATGAACACCATTCCTCTCACAATATCTGCTTCCACACAATCCCTTCCACATTCGCAGGTCCTGTCTCTCTCTCTCTGTCTCCACATCTGGACCCATTTCTCTCCCCCCATAAGGTTGTGTATCAGATGTGGGGCCTGTATCAGTTGGTGTCTGTGCATTACTTGTCACAGTTAAATCTGCATATTTACTGCTCTAAGAGATGATGTGTTTGTATCTGCTCCAGGCTCTGAGGTAAAATAGTTCCAGATTATTGATTAACATCATTTTACAATCTATGTTCACCCAGAACCCACTTAATTCACATCACTGAATGTCCACAGTTAAATACCACACAGAGAGAGAGACACGGTGACATTTGAAACTTCATTTCTGAAACGTCACAGCCCAGTGACAGATATCACTGAAACAATGTGAGATCCAGAGATGGGACTGATGGTGTTTGAGTGGACAGCATCTTTCCACTTGTTATTAGATGATAAATGTGATCAACAGAATCCATTGTTTGGAAAGATTTAATTTTATCGAAAGATAATTATCCATCACTGAACTCAATGTCGTAATCTGTTTGTTCAAATATTTTTTTTTAAATGTTGTTGCTCCCTCAGTGTCCCTGAGGTGATTCTGCAGTGTATATATTAAAGGCTTTGGGAATAGGTAACCTCAGAGTTTAAGACAGAGAGACTGCCAGCAGCTCGAAGGGACACATCACTTCACACTGAAGATGCATCGTCCAACCGACATGGCTGAGAAAATAATCTACCCAATCATTGCCATTATTGGTGTTCCTGGTGAGTGACTCTAACCATTGAGGTTGTGTCAACCTGTGTGTGAGCGGCTCTCTGATTTTAAACTCTGAATGAAAATGCTCCATGCTGATCTCATTGTCACTGTTATACAGAGACCAGGTGAAAGATGTAATTCACTTAAATCAAGTTACTTGAAATATCTCTGTGGTTTTAATCCTTTTCATCAACTGACACAACCAACTCTTCACGTAATTCATAGGCTCAGGAATCAATGAAGTCATTGTATTTAGTGGAATCTTGTGTAATGTTAGATTGGATTTCAGTTACAGCGATCAACCTGAAATAAAATTTAGTGGGAGTAAGAATAAAATTACCCTTTGATTTTGGATCAGTAACCAGAGTGGAATACCTGACACAAGTTAACAAGT
Source organism: Mustelus asterias (assembly GCF_964213995.1). Taxonomy (NCBI): domain Eukaryota; kingdom Metazoa; phylum Chordata; class Chondrichthyes; order Carcharhiniformes; family Triakidae; genus Mustelus; species Mustelus asterias. Next base: position 213,567 of record NW_027590641.1, read on the forward strand.
ATTGCAGGATGTAGTTGTCAGTGTAGAATTCTACTCATTGTGTCTTGTTGTTCACCAGAGTGGTATACCTGATTGAAGTATCCATCTATTTCTGGCACTATCTATCCGAGTCGAATTGTATTGTGATTGTAAAAAAGTACTGGAATGAAATAAGTTGGTTTAATTTCAATTATATATATTTTTTGTTGGGTGAGTGAGATCTCCATTCCATGGAGCTGTCTCTGTGTTTAATCTTTGGAATAGCTCGGAAATAGGAAGCGATTGGTTTTGTTCTAATGATGTTTTGTGGTCAGTGTGTGATGTGAGATGGCTCGGTAACTCGGTGATGTATTGAAAAGAAACAGGTTTCAGCTAGTTCCTGATATTTAAACAACCCAATAACAGAGGGGCAATATTCTGTGATTTGTATTTCAAAAATGTTGTGATTTTCTCGCATTTCTATTAATCTATAAATGAACTCCAATGTTTTATTTTGCGGAATGTTGTGGTTATGTCTGAACTGTGTTGCTTCTGAAAGCGATTTGTGAATCTGATCACCTGAAGCCCTGAACTCCTCGAAAACATTCAGATACTTGATTTCTACAGAGTGATTGGGAAACATATTGTTCTGATCAGAATGAAGAACCTGACACTGAGCTGTGGTGAAATTAATTTCCAATTCCAATACCCAATTTGCAAGTTTATAATTAATTATTAATGTGTTATTGTGTTGAGTTGTATTCTTCCACTCTGCTCATTCTCATTCTCAGTTTGGATTGGTTGGTAAATTTTGGAACTATAATTTTGCTTCCCTATTCCATATTGTTGATGTAAATGGTGAAGGAAAGTGATCCCAGTGCTGATCCTTGTGGAAAACCACTTCCCACCTTCCAGCAATCAGAGTAAATCCCTTTAACTCCCACTGCCTGTGTTGTGTCTTTGTAACCAGCTTCTAGTCATTCTGCTGCTGGTCCTCTAACTCCACTTGCTCTGAGTTTACTGAAGTCTGTTAAGTTACTGAAGGTATCTAGAAACGCCATGTGTCGGACATCGACCAGATCATTCCTGATAATTGTGAAAATTATTCAATGAAATCTGTCAAGAATGATCTTAATTTTGGAACATGTGCTGAATGCTCTTTATCACAGCCTGTGTTACTTGCATATTTTTTTTTACTCTTTTGAAGTTAGTTCATTTATTTTTTTATGTTGAGGTTGTGACTGGACAACTGCTCTTTGGATTTTTTAAAATTTAATTTCTGTTTAAACTCAAGAAAGAACATAAACCTTCTATTGTTTTCCATTCCAGTGGGTAACTTCTGATGATCAGCTGCTTAAGAAGGCAGACATGACAATTTTCTTTATTAGCTGATGTATCGAAGATAGGAGCAGGGAGGTCATGATGGAGATGTATGAAACACTCATTTGTCACTAGACGGAGGATGTGGTTGCTCTGGAAGGAACGCAAAGGAGATTCACCAGGATGTTGCCTGGGCAGCAGTGTTTCTGCAGTGAAGACAGGCTGGGTAGGCTGGTGTTGCTTTCCACAGAACAGTGAAGGCGGAGTGCGGACATCATTGAGGTGTTCAAAATTATGAGGGACAAAGACAGGATAGTTAAGTACAAACTTCTTCCCCTGAGCAGAGGGGTCAATGTCCAAGGTGTGTAGACTAAGGTCAGCAGCAGGAGGGTTAGAGGGTTTCTGAGGAAAATAAAATGTTCCTCTGTCATTTCAGAAATGCTGCTGGTCATCCTGCACAGCAAGATCCCACAATCACACTGCAATGTGGGAGCAGCCAGATTTAAAACACAATTGTAGGTGTGATTTGGTGAAAAGCTAAAACACATCATCACAGATTCACCCTCAGTAACACAATCACTGTTTACAAATTCAGCCTCTTGGGAGGAGCAAGGGATTGATTAAGGAAAGAAAAATAGGGTATGAAAGTAATCTACCGTGGAACATGACAACTGACTTCAAAAAATATCTATCGGTATGTAAAGAGAAACAGATTGACAAACGAGGACCTTTGCAGTCAGAAATGGGAGATACTCTAACGGGGACAAAGTAATAGCTGAGGAATTAAATTGAAGATTGCTTCGATCTTCAGAAAGGAAGACATGAATAACATGCCAAAAGTTCTGAGAGGAACAAGTTTTAGAGAGAAGCTGAAGGAAATTTGAATTTGTAGAGAAATGGTTTTGGGGAAAGTGATGGGATTGAAGGTGGATAAATCTCCAGGTCCTGATAATCTTCATCCCAGAGTAGTTAAGGAAGTCTTCCTGGGAATAAGAGCTCCAATGGTGGTTATTTTCCAATTTTATTGGACTCTGGGCTGGTTCCTACAGATTGGAGGGTAGCTAATGCAAGCCCGGTATTCACACAGGACTGGAGAGAGAAAACAGTGAACTATAGACCAGTGAGCCTAACGTCGGTGCTGGGGAAGTTGCAAGAGTCAAATTTCAAGGATTTGATAACTCGGTATTTGGAAGGCAGTGCCATAATCAGACAAAGGCAGCATGGATTTACTGAAGGGAAATCATGATTGGAATATCTTGGAATTGTTTGAGGGTGGAACGAGTAGAGTTGACCGAGGGGAACCAGTGGATGGGGTTTATTTAGTCTCCCAGAAGGGTAACTGAATGCATCATCTCCAAATTTGCAGATGGTACAAAGCTGGGTGGGAGGGTGAGCTGTGAGGAGGGTGCAGAGAATATTCAGCGTGATTTGGACAGACTGAGGGTGTGGTCATAAGCATGGCAGATGCAGTTTAATGTGGATCACTGTGAGGATATCGACTCTGGTAGGAATATTCGGAAGACAAGTTATTATTGAATGGGTGTAAATTGAGGGAGGTGGATTCTCATCAAAACCTTGGTCTCCTCGTCCATCATTCACTGCACGGAACCAGGCAGGTACAGCAGGCAGGAATGGAGCTAAATGGTCTGTAAGCTTTCATAGCGAGATGATTCTTATTGAGGGATAGGGATGAGTTGCTGCAATTTATAAAGGATTGGAGAGGCCTCACCTGGAGATTTTTGGACAGTTTTGGTGTCCTTATCTGAGGAAGGATGTCCTTGCTATAGAGGAAGTACAGCGACGGTTTACCAGGCTGATTCCTGGGATGGCAGGTCTGTCATATGAGGAGAGATTAGATTGGTTAGGATTATATTCAATAGAAATTTATAGAGTGAGAGGGGACCTCATAGAAACGTATTAAATTCTAACAGAATGAGGCAGTGTAGATTCAGAAAGAATGTTACCAATGGTGGGGGAGTCGAGAACTAGGGGTCATAGTTTTAGGATTAGGGACAAACCTTTTGGAGCTGAGGTGGGGAGAAATTTATTCAGTCAGAGGGTGGTGAATGTGTGGGATTCACTACCACAGAATGTTGTTAAGAGAAATGCATTCAGAATAGTGAGAGGGGATCTCATAGAAACTTATAAAATTCAAACAGGATTCGAACGGGTCGATTCAGAAAGAAAGTTACCAATGGTGGGGGAGTCCACAACTCGCTGTCTTCGTTTGATGATAAGGGAAAACCTTTTTAGAACTGAGGGGAGGAGAAATTTCTTCAGTCAGAGGGTGGTGAATGTGTGGAATTCACAGGCATTCTGTGACTTCAAAAATAAATTAGATATAGCTCTCGGGGCTAAAGGGATAAAAGGATTTGGAGTCAGGGTGAATCAAGTTATTAAATTTGATGATCAGCCACAATAAAATTGAATGGTGGCGCAGGTTCCTACTCACGCTTCTAGTTTATATGTTTCAATGACTGGGGAGCTCGGCTGGAATGAAACAGTGGAGGACCCCCTAAACACGTCCTCTCTCCCCCCACCCACCCTCCCTCCCTCACCCCCCAACCCCCTCCCCCCGACAATTTATCTTCTCACCTCTCCCTTCCTCTCGGCCTTCTCTCTCTCTCTCTCTCTCTCTTACACCTTCCTCTTTTTCTCTCTCTCCCTCCCTGATAACACAATCTAATGAGAACGTTGGGTGAGAGAGTTGGAAAACCGACAATTGCATCCTGAGTGGAATGAATTGCCGCGGCTGCTGCAGTTTTATTAAACGATTGATCTCATAAAATTAAACACAGTAACTGTTTGGAATGAAGCGAATGGAAAAGGCATCCTGAGGGCCCTGAGATTAGGACTTGAATTGAGGGGCTGAACTCAAAATTCAAAAACCTGCAAAGCCTGTTACCATGGCGACGCTGATGCTTGGTCTTTGCTTCAAATCTTGCAGTCTGTGTACCCTGTCTGCACTTTCATTTGAAGCCTCCAAGCATTGACACAAGCCCAACTTTAAAGGGACACAAAACCAGCTTTTAAAGGGACCACACTTCACAAACTCAGCTTCCCAACACCAGACATAGAGCGAGAGCTCCGACAATAACCACCACAGCAAACTGTATTCAAATAGAACCCTGTGCATTTCATTTCACCCTCACATTTATCTCTCTGCCTCACCCACATTTTTTATTCCACAATTACACCCGCTTCTAGTTAAAGATCTTTCATTCCAGGCCATCAAGAATTATTTACAGTGATGAGATTAATTGTTAATCTGACCTCACTGCTGTTAATTTAGAGATTTCTGATGCAACTTGTGCACAGGAAGATCCAAAGCACAGAGGCAGTTTCAAAATTCAGTTCAGAGTTTCTGATAATTGTTTTCTGTGTGTGTTTCTTGTTCAAATGTACAAACTGAGGCTGGAATATTTGTCGCACAGTAAGATCCCACAGGCAGCAATGTGATATTGGCTGAATGTCCCCTCACTCCTCTGCAGAAAGTCTTCATGAACTCCCTCAGTCCCAAAGTTCAAGTTGAAGCGTTTTTATATTCAAGGCCTTGGAGCCTTCTTTGCAGTCAGTGAGCGATTTCCAAAGAGGATGATCATTGTTACAAGGCAGGCAAAGGGCCCAGGACAGTGTGTGCACAGCACGATCCCACAGCAGCTGCTCTGTGAAACCAATCAAATGAGACACAGCCCTACCCCTGCCTCCATCCTCACACCTGCTGTGAGCCCCTTCCCCAAAAGCACCCAACAAAAATCCCCACACACCTTCCACTCTGTGTGTGTGCATTGTCCCAAGTCTGGAGAATTCCCTTCACTTCCCTGGAATGATAAAACTCTCTCTTAACACTGAGACAACCTTTAAAGCAAGTTCTGCAGCAAGATCACACAAGGTGCAGTTCGCAGTGTGGAGTGTGTTTTACACCGTTTAATGGTATGTAACCCTGAAAAGTGTGAGCTGATACACTTTGGAAGGAGTAATTTGACAAGGAAGTACTCAATGAATGTTCGGACTATAGGAAGATCTATGGTAGAATGTGACCTTGGCGTATTTGACCACAGATCTTTGAAAGCAGAAGGGCATGTTAGTAGGGAGGTGAAAATGGCATTTGGGACACTTGCCTTTATCAATCGAGGCATAGATGACAAAAGCAGGGAAGTAATGTTGGAATTGTCTCGATCTTTGGTGAGGCCCCAGCTGGAGTACTGTGTGCAGTTCTGATCGCCACATTATAGGAAGGATGTGTTTGCGCTGGATGGGGGTACAGAGGAGATTCACCAAGATGCTGCCTTGGATGGAAGATCAACGTTATGAAAAGATGTTGCGTGTGCTTGGGGTATTAACGTTTTAGCAGAGAAGACTGAGGGGCGACCTGATCGAGGTAGACAAGATTATGAGGGCCAAAGACAGAATGGATAAGGAGCAACTACTCCCCATATCTGAAGGGTCAGTCACGAGGGGACATAGGTTCACGGTGGGGGTCAGGGGGTTTGGGCGGGGGGGGGGGGGGGCGTGGTGGTGGAGGTGTGAGGAAATATGTTTTTCCCCAGAGTGTGCTGACGGTCCGGGATGCGCTGCCTGGGAGGGTGGTGGAGGTGGGTTGCCTCACATCCTTTAAAAGGTATCTGGATGAGCACTTGGCACAACATAACATTCAGGGCTCTGGGCCAAGTGCTGACAGATGGGGTTAGGTGGGATTTCAGGTATTTCTAATGTGACAGTGCAGACTCGATGGGCCGAAGGGCCTCTTCTGCTCTGGATGATTCTATTATTCTAGAACCTCTCATTCTTGGTTCTCCTCATTCTCTCTCAATCTTTCCTTCCCTCCATTTCTTCCAATCAGACAGAAACATTGAAATGGAGAGAGAGAGAGTTCCACAGAGTGAATCTTCTAAACCTGAATTAAAATGCCATCCCTGCTCCATCCTGCCCACCCCCTGTCCCCTCTCAGTCTCTAGAAGCCGCTCAACTCCCTATTTCAGTTTGGGAAGCGGCTGCTGATTCCTTCAGGACACTTTTTAAATCATCCCAGACTATCTGACAGGGTTTGAGTGGAGCTGCAGCTGGTGACCACACACTGGAGACTCTCACATCCTGTCTCTCTTTCTCAAATGCTGTCCCTCCATCACCACCTCTGCTTTGACCTTCCACTCCCCTCGGGCCTCCCTCTGTCTCTGCTCCACTCCCTCCTCTTCTTTTCTCCTCCTGCCACTATCTGTCTCTCTCATTGTAAAGATGGATGTTCTTATCTAGGGCCAGGTCTTTGCAACCACACCCACCACCTCTTACTCCATCCCTCCTTCTAACTTCCTATTTCTGTCCATATCTCTGCTTCTTTCCCTCTCTTTCATGTGCACTGTGTTGAAAGGAGCGATGCAATATTTCTGAGCCACACTGCCAATAACCACAAACCATATTGCTGTGAGGGGGTGGGAAGAACCACCTTATCTGGGGGTCTCCAGTTAGGAGTCAGTGCCCAGCTTCCTGTCTCTGGAGAATAGCCTCAGTCAGAGCCCTGAGATTCCTTATTTACACAAATCAATCAATAGATCGATTAATTTATTCATAAATAACTACTGGGAGGCTCATTTTACAAAGTCTACCAAAGGAATGGACACAGCTTGTCCCCAGTTCAAAGAGGGGAGTTTATCTCTTTCTGTCACTGAGGGGATATGTATCCAAACTCAGAATTCACATGGAGCTGGGTGGAGGATTACACCAAGCGCGAGGCTGGGGGAATGACATGCCTCCCCCCACCCCCACTTTGTCCTCTCTGGATATGGTCACAGTGCCGCCCATGGGATCATGCTGTGCTTAAAATCCCCACAAAGAAAGCTGGAAAGGGAGAGGGAGAGACTCTGGAGGGAGGTGAACAGGAATGGGGAGAAAGCGAGATGGAGAGAGCAATACTGTGGCGAGATAGAGAGATACGGGGAGAAACAGGAGGAGAGAGAACAATTGGAGAGCGATAGGGAGATATGGGGTAAAGTTATAATGAGAATGAAGAATGGAAACGCACTGGATCAGAGAGAAATCCAGTTAGAGAGAATAAAGCTGGTCGGAGAGAAGAAGAGTTGAGGAAGAGATAGATAGGGAAGCAAAGAAGAAGGCAAAGAGAGAGGGAGAGAAGAAAGGAAAAAAGAGACGGACAGAGGATATAATCTGTAAATTAGAAGCAGAAAAGCTGTGGAGGAGAGTCAGAATGGGGAGGAAATTTGGAGAGGGGAAGTTAAATAGAAAAATCCTGAATTGACTTCCAACTAGTCAGTATGATCAAAAGTAGTCAGCACGGCTTTGTCAAGGGCAGGTCGTGCCTTACGAGCCTGGTTGAGTTCTTTGAAAATGTGACCAAACACATTGACGAAGGAACAGCGGTGGATGTGGTCTATATGGACTTCAGCAAGGCGTTCGATAAGGTCCCCCATGCAAGACTTCTTGAGAAAGTGAGAGGGCATGGGATCCAAGGGGCTGTTGCCTTGTGGATCCAGAACTGGCTTGCCTGCAGAAGGCAGAGAGTGGCTGTGGAGGGGTCTTTCTCTGCATGGAGGTCAGTGACCAGTGGAGTGCCCCAGGGATCTGTTCTGGGACCCTTGCTGTTTGTCATTTTCATAAATGACCTGGATGAGGAAGTGGAGGGATGGGTTGGTAAGTTTGCTGACGACACCAAGGTAGGTGGTGTTGTGGATAGTTTGGAGGGATGTCAGAAGTTGCAGCGAGACATAGATAGAATGCAGGACTGGGCGGAGAAGTGGCAGATGGACTTCAACCCGGATAAGTGTGTGGTGATCCATTTTGGCAGATCCAATGGGATGAAGCAGCAGTATAATTTGAAGGGTACCATTCTTAGCAGTGTAGAGGATCGGAAGGACCTTGGGGTCCGGGTCCATAGGACTCTTAAAGCGGCCTCGCAGGTGGAGGATGCGGTCAAGAAGGCGTACGGCGTACTGGCCTTCATTAATCGAGGGATTGAGTTTAGGAGTCGGGAGATAATGCTGCAGCTTTATAGGACCCTGGTTAGACCCCACTTGGAGTACTGCGCGCAGTTCTGGTCGCCTCATTACAGGAAAGATGTTGAAGCCATTGAAAGGGTGCAAG